>NW_026646181.1:0-300000 GCF_949987535.1 Balaenoptera acutorostrata
CCAGAATTCTTGTCATCACAATCTTCCATGACCGTGTCATCTCAATGCTCCATGGCCCTTGTCATCACAATGCTCCAGAATTCTTGTCATCACAATGTTCCATGACCGTGTCATGACAATGCTCCATGCCATTGTCATCACAATGCTCCCGAATTCTTGTCATCACAATGTTCCATGGCCCTGTCATCACAAAGCTCCATGGCCCTTGTCATCACAATGCTCCAGAATTCTTGTCATCACAATGTTCAATGACCGTGTCATCACAATGCTCCATGGCCCTTGTCATGACAATGCTCCAGAATTCTCTCATCAAAATGTTCCATGACCGTGTCATCACAATGCTCCATGGCCCTTTTCAGCACAATGTTCCAGAATTCCTGTCATCACAATGTTCCATGACCGTGTCATCACAATGCTCGATGGCGCTTGTCATCACAATGCTCCAGAATTCTTGTCATCACAATATTCCATACCGTGTCATCACAATGCTCCATGGCCATTGTCATCACAATGCTCCAGAATTCTTGTCACCACAATGTACCATGACCGTGTCATCACAATGCTCCATAGCCCTTGTCAGCACAATGCTCCAGAATTCTTGTCATCACAATGTTCCATGACCGTGTCATCACAATGCTCCATGGCCATTGTCATCACAATGCTCCAGAATTCTTATCATCACAATGTTCCTTGACCGTGTCATCACAATGCTCCATGGCCCTTGTCATCACAATGCTCCAGAATTCTTGTCATCAAAATGTTCCATGGCTGTGTCATCACAATGCTCCATGGCCCTTGTCATCACAATGCTCCGGAATTCTTCTCATCACATTCTTCCATGACCGTGTCATCACAATGCTCGATGGCCCTTTTCAGCACAATGCTCCAGAATTCCTCTCATCACAATGTTCCATGACCGTGTCATCACAATGCTCCATGGCACTTGTCATGACAATGCTCCAGAATTCTTCTCATCACAATGTTCCATGACCATGTCATCACAATGCTCCATGGCAATTGTCATCACAATGCTCCCGAATTCTTGTCATCACAATGTTCCATGGCCCTGTCATCACAATGCTCCATGGCCCTTGTCATCATAATGCTCCAGAATTCTTGTCATCACAATGATCCATGACCGTGTCATCACAATGCTCCATGGCCCTTGTCAGCACAATGCTCCAGAATTCTTGTCATCACAATGTTCCATGACCGTGTCATCACCATGCTCCATGGCCCATGTCATGACAATGCTCCAGAATTCTTCTCATCACAATGTTCCATGACCGTGTCATCACAATGTTCCATGGCCATTGTCATCACAATGCTCCCGAATTCTTGTCATCACAATGTTCCATGGCCCTGTCATCACAGTGCTCCATGGCCCTTGTCATCATAATGTTCCAGAATTCTTCTCATCACAATGTTCCATAACCGTGTCATCACAATGCTCCATGGCCCTTGTCAGCACAATGCTCCAGAATTCTTCTCATCACAATGTTCCATGACCGTGTCATCACAATGCTCCATGGCCCGTGTCAGCACAATGCTCCAGAATTCTTGTCATCACAATGTTCCTTGACCGTGTCATCACAATGCTCCATGGCCCTTGTCATCAGAATGCTCCAGAATTCTTGTCATCACAATGTTCCATGACCGTGTCATCACAATGCTCCATGGCCCTTGTCATCACAATGCTCCAGAATTCTTCTCATCAAAATGTTCCATGGCTGTGTCATCACAATGCTCCATGGCCCTTGTCATCACAATGCTCCGGAATTCTTCTCATCACATTCTTCCATGACCGTGTCATCACAATGCTCGATGGCCCTTTTCAGCACAATCCTCCAGAATTCCTCTCATCACAATGTTCCATGACCGTGTCATCACAATGCTCCATGGCACTTGTCATGACAATGCTCCAGAATTCTTCTCATCACAATGATCCATGACCATGTCATCACAATGCTCCATGGCCGTTGTCATCATAATGCTCCAGAATTCTTCTCATCACAATATTCCATGACCGTGTCATCACAATGCTCCATGGCCCGTGTCAGCACAATGCTCCAGAATTCTTCTCATCACAATGTTCCATGACCATGTCATCACAATGCTCCATGGCCCTTGTCAGCACAATGCTCCAGAATTTTTCTCATCACAATGTTCCATGACCGTGTCATCACAATGCTCCATTGCCCTTGTCATTACAAAGCTCCAGAATTCTTGTCATCACAATGTTCCATGACCGTGTCATCACAATGCTCCATGGCCCTTGTCAGCACAATGTTCCATGACACTTTTTGTCACAATACTCCATGACCACAGTCATCACAGAATTCTCTGCACATATCATCACAATGTTCCTTGTCACCTTTAATCACAATGCTCCAAGCCCCTTGTCATCACAATGCTCCAGAATTCTTCTCATCACAATGTTCCATGACCGTGTCATCACAATGCTCCATGGCCATTGTCATCACAATGCTCCAGAATTCTTGTCATCACAATGTTCCATGGCCGTGTCAGCACAATGCTCCATGGCCCTTGTCAGCACAATGCTCCAGAATTCTTCTCATCACAATGTTCCATGACCGTGTCATCACAATGCTCCATGGCCCTTGTCATCACAATGCTCCGGAATTCTTCTCATCACATTGTTCCATGACCGTGCCATCACAATGCTCCATGGTCCTTGTCATCACAATGCTCCAGAATTCTTGTCATCACAATGTTCCATGACCATGTCATCACAATGCTCCATGGCCCTTGTCATCATAATGCTCCAGAATTCTTGACATTACTATATTCCATGAACGTGTCATCACAATGCTCTATGGCGCTTGTCATCAGAATGCTCCAGAATTCTTGTCATCACAATGTTCCCTGGCCGTTTCATCACAATGCTCCATGGCCCTTGTCAGCACAATGCTCCAGAATTCTTGTCATCACAATGTTCCATGACCGTGTCATCACAATGCTCCATGGCCCGTGTCAGCACAATGCTCCAGAATTCTTGTCATCACAATGTTCCATAACCTTGTCATCACAATGCTCCATGGCCCTTGTCAGCACAATGCTCCAGAATTCCTGTCATCACAATGTTCCATGACCGTGTCATCACAATGCTCCGTGGCCCTTGTCATCACAATGCTCAAGAATTCTTGTCATCACAATGTTCCATACCGTGTCATCACAATGCTCCATGGCCATTGTCATCACAATGCTCCAGAATTCTTGTCATCACAATGTTCCATGGCTGTGTCATCACAATGCTCCATGGCCCCTGTCAGCACAATGCTCCAGAATTCTTCTCATCACAATGTTCCATGACCGTATCATCAGAATGCTCCATGGCCCTTGTCAGCACAATGCTCCAGAATTCTTCTCATCACAATGTTCCATGACCGTGCCATCACAATGCTCCATGGCCCTTGTCATCACAATGCTCCAGAATTCTTGTCATCACAATGTTCCATGGCCGTGTCATCACAATGCCCCATGGCCCTTGTCATCATAATGCTCCAGAATTCTTGTCATTACTATATTCCATGAACGTGTCATCACAATGCTCTATGGCGCTTGTCATCAGAATGCTCCAGAATTCTTGTCATCACAATGTTCCATGACCGTGTCATCACAATGCTCCATGGCCCTTGTCATGACAATGCTCCAGAATTCTTCTCATCATAATCTTCCATGATCATGTCATCACAATGCTCCATGGCCCTTGTCATCACAATGCTCCGGAATTCTTCTCATCACATTGTTCCATGACCGTGTCATCACAATGCTCC
This sequence comes from Balaenoptera acutorostrata, assembly GCF_949987535.1. Taxonomy (NCBI): domain Eukaryota; kingdom Metazoa; phylum Chordata; class Mammalia; order Artiodactyla; family Balaenopteridae; genus Balaenoptera; species Balaenoptera acutorostrata. Next base: position 3,798 of record NW_026646181.1, read on the forward strand.
ATGGCCCTTTTCAGCACAATGCTCCAGAATTCCTGTCATCACAATGTTCCATGACCGTGTCATCACAATGCTCCATGGCACTTGTCATCACAATGCTCCAGAATTCTTGTCATCACAATGTTCCATGACCGTGTCATCACAATGCTCCATGGCACTTGTCATGACAAAGCTCCAGAATTCTTCTCATCACAATCTTCCATGACCATGTCATTACAATGCTCCATGGCCATTGTCATCACAATGCTCCCGAATTCTTGTCATCACAATGTTCCATGGCCCTGTCATCACAATGCTCCATGGCCCTTGTCATCATAATGCTCCAGAATTCTTGTCATCACAATGTTCCATGACCGTACCATCACAATGCTCCATGGCCCTTGTCAGCACAATGCTCCAGAATTCGTCTCATCACAATGTTCCATGACCGTGTCATCACAATGCTCCATGGCCCTTGTCAGTACAATGTTCCATGACACTTTTTGTCACAATACTCCATGACCAATGTCATCCCAGAGTTCTCTGCCCATATCATCAGAATGTTCCTTGTCAACTTTAATCACAATGCTCCATGCCCTTTCATCACAATGCTCCAGAAATCTTGTCATCGCAATGTTCCTTGACCATGTCATCACAATGCTCCATGACCCTTGTCATCACAATGATCCAGAATTCTTCTCATCACAATGTTCCATGACCGTGTCATCACAATGCTCCATGGCCCTTGTCATCACAATGCTCCAGAATTCTTGTCATCACAATATTCCATGACCGTGTCATCACAATGCTCCAAGACCCTTGTCATCACAATGCTCCAGAATTCTTGTCATCACAATGTTCCATGAACGTATCATCACAATGCTCCATGGCGCTTCTCAGCACAATGCTCCAGAATTCTTCTCATCAATATGTTCCATGACCGTGTCATTACAATGCTCCATGGCCCTTATCCGTACATTGCTCCAGAATTCTTGTCATCACAATGTTCCATGACCATGTCATCACAATGCTCAATGGCCCTTGTCATCACAATGCTCCGGAATTCTTCTCATCACATTCTTCCATGATCGTGTCATCACAATGCTCGATGGCCCTTTTCAGCACAATCCTCCAGAATTCCTCTCATCACAATGTTCCATGACCGTGTCATCACAATGCTCCATGGCACTTGTCATGACAATGCTCCAGAATTCTTCTCATCACAATGATCCATGACCATGTCATCACAATGCTCCATGGCCATTGTTATCACAATGCTCCCGAATTCTTGTCATCACAATGTTCCATGGCCCTGTCATCACAATGCTCCATGGCCCTTGTCATCATAATGCTCCAGAATTCTTGTCATCACAATGTTCCATGACCGTGTCATCACAATGCTCCATGGCCCTTGTCAGCACAATGCTCCAGAATTCTTCTCATCACAATGTTCAATGACCGTGTCATCACAATGCTCCATGGCCCGTGTCAGCACAATGCTCCAGAATTCTTGTCATCACAATGTTCCTTGACCGTGTCATCACAATGCTCCATGGCCCTTGTCATCAGAATGCTCCAGAATTCTTGTCATCACAATGTTCCATGACCGTGTCATCACAATGCTCCATGGCCCTTGTCATCACAATGCTCCAGAATTCTTGTCATCACAATGTTCCATGACCGTGTCATCACCATGCTCCATGGCACTTGTCATGACAATGCTCCAGAATTCTTCTCATCACAATGTTCCATGACCGTGTCATGACAATGCTCCATGGCCATTGTCATCACAATGCTCCCGAATTCTTGTCATCACAATGTTCCATGGCCCTGTCATCACAATGCTCCATGGCCCTTGTCATCACCATGCTCCAGAATTCTTGTCATCACAATGTTCAATGACCGTGTCATCACAATGCTCCATGGCCCTTGTCATGACAATGCTCCAGAATTCTTCTCATCACAATGTTCCATGACCGTGTCATGACAATGCTCCATGGCCATTGTCATCACAATGCTCCCGAATTCTTGTCATCACAATGTTCCATGGCCCTGTCATCACAATGCTCCATGGCCCTTGTCATCACAATGCTCCAGAATTCTTGTCATCACAATGTTCCATGACCGTGTCATGACAATGCTCCATGGCCATTGTCATCACAATGCTCCCGAATACTTGTCATCACAATGTTCCATGGCCCTGTCATCACAGTGCTCCATGGCCCTTGTCATCATAATGTTCTAGAATTCTTCTCATCACAATGTTCCATAACCGTGTCATCACAATGCTCCATGGCCCTTTTCAGCACAATGCTCCAGAATTCCTGTCATCACAATGTTCCATGACCGTGTCATCACAATGCTCCATGGCACTTGTCATCACAATGCTCCAGAATTCTTGTCATCACAATGTTCCATGACCGTGTCATCACAATACTCCATGGCACTTGTCATGACAAAGCTCCAGAATTCTTCTCATCACAATCTTCCATGACCATGTCATTACAATGCTCCATGGCCATTGTCATCACAATGCTCCCGAATTCTTGTCATCACAATGTTCCATGGCCCTGTCATCACAATGCTCCATGGCCCTTGTCATCATAATGCTCCAGAATTCTTGTCATCACAATGTTCCATGACCGTACCATCACAATGCTCCATGGCCCTTGTCAGCACAATGCTCCAGAATTCGTCTCATCACAATGTTCCATGACCGTGTCATCACAATGCTCCATGGCCCTTGTCAGTACAATGTTCCATGACACTTTTTGTCACAATACTCCATGACCAATGTCATCCCAGAGTTCTCTGCCCATATCATCAGAATGTTCCTTGTCAACTTTAATCACAATGCTCCATGCCCTTTCATCACAATGCTCCAGAAATCTTGTCATCGCAATGTTCCTTGACCATGTCATCACAATGCTCCATGACCCTTGTCATCACAATGATCCAGAATTCTTCTCATCACAATGTTCCATGACCGTGTCATCACAATGCTCCATGGCCCTTGTCATCACAATGCTCCAGAATTCTTGTCATCACAATATTCCATGACCGTGTCATCACAATGCTCCAAGACCCTTGTCATCACAATGCTCCAGAAATCTTGTCATCACAATGTTCCATGACCGTATCATCACAATGCTCCATGGCGCTTCTCAGCACAATGCTCCAGAATTCTTCTCATCAATATGTTCCATGACCGTGTCATTACAATGCTCCATGGCCCTTATCCGTACAATGCTCCAGAATTCTTGTCATCACAATGTTCCATGACCATGTCATCACAATGCTCCATGGCCCTTGTCATCACAATGCTCCGGAATTCTTCTCATCACATTCTTCCATGACCGTGTCATCACAATGCTCGATGGCCCTTTTCAGCACAATCCTCCAGAATTCCTCTCATCACAATGCTCCATGGCCCTTGTCATCACAATGCTCCGGAATTCTTCTCATCACATTCTTCCATGACCGTGTCATCACAATGCTCGATGGCCCTTTTCAGCACAATCCTCCAGAATTCCTCTCATCACAATGTTCCATGACCGTGTCATCACAATGCTCCATGGCACTTGTCATGACAATGCTCCAGAATTCTTCTCATCACAATGATCCATGACCGTGTCATCACAATGCTCCATGGCCCTTGTCATCACAATGCTCCAGAATTCTTGTCATCACAATATTCCATGACCGTGTCATCACAATGCTCCAAGACCCTTGTCATCACAATGCTCCAGAATTCTTGTCATCACAATGTTCCATGAACGTATCATCACAATGCTCCATGGCGCTTCTCAGCACAATGCTCCAGAATTCTTCTCATCAATATGTTCCATGACCGTGTCATTACAATGCTCCATGGCCCTTATCCGTACATTGCTCCAGAATTCTTGTCATCACAATGTTCCATGACCATGTCATCACAATGCTCAATGGCCCTTGTCATCACAATGCTCCGGAATTCTTCTCATCACATTCTTCCATGATCGTGTCATCACAATGCTCGATGGCCCTTTTCAGCACAATCCTCCAGAATTCCTCTCATCACAATGTTCCATGACCGTGTCATCACAATGCTCCATGGCACTTGTCATGACAATGCTCCAGAATTCTTCTCATCACAATGATCCATGACCATGTCATCACAATGCTCCATGGCCATTGTTATCACAATGCTCCCGAATTCTTGTCATCACAATGTTCCATGGCCCTGTCATCACAATGCTCCATGGCCCTTGTCATCATAATGCTCCAGAATTCTTGTCATCACAATGTTCCATGACCGTGTCATCACAATGCTCCATGGCCCTTGTCAGCACAATGCTCCAGAATTCTTCTCATCACAATGTTCAATGACCGTGTCATCACAATGCTCCATGGCCCGTGTCAGCACAATGCTCCAGAATTCTTGTCATCACAATGTTCCTTGACCGTGTCATCACAATGCTCCATGGCCCTTGTCATCAGAATGCTCCAGAATTCTTGTCATCACAATGTTCCATGACCGTGTCATCACAATGCTCCATGGCCCTTGTCATCACAATGCTCCAGAATTCTTGTCATCACAATGTTCCATGACCGTGTCATCACCATGCTCCATGGCACTTGTCATGACAATGCTCCAGAATTCTTCTCATCACAATGTTCCATGACCGTGTCATGACAATGCTCCATGGCCATTGTCATCACAATGCTCCCGAATTCTTGTCATCACAATGTTCCATGGCCCTGTCATCACAATGCTCCATGGCCCTTGTCATCACCATGCTCCAGAATTCTTGTCATCACAATGTTCAATGACCGTGTCATCACAATGCTCCATGGCCCTTGTCATGACAATGCTCCAGAATTCTTCTCATCACAATGTTCCATGACCGTGTCATGACAATGCTCCATGGCCATTGTCATCACAATGCTCCCGAATTCTTGTCATCACAATGTTCCATGGCCCTGTCATCACAATGCTCCATGGCCCTTGTCATCACAATGCTCCAGAATTCTTGTCATCACAATGTTCCATGACCGTGTCATGACAATGCTCCATGGCCATTGTCATCACAATGCTCCCGAATACTTGTCATCACAATGTTCCATGGCCCTGTCATCACAGTGCTCCATGGCCCTTGTCATCATAATGTTCTAGAATTCTTCTCATCACAATGTTCCATAACCGTGTCATCACAATGCTCCATGGCCCTTTTCAGCACAATGCTCCAGAATTCCTGTCATCACAATGTTCCATGACCGTGTCATCACAATGCTCCATGGCACTTGTCATCACAATGCTCCAGAATTCTTGTCATCACAATGTTCCATGACCGTGTCATCACAATGCTCCATGGCACTTGTCATGACAAAGCTCCAGAATTCTTCTCATCACAATCTTCCATGACCATGTCATTACAATGCTCCATGGCCATTGTCATCACAATGCTCCCGAATTCTTGTCATCACAATGTTCCATGGCCCTGTCATCACAATGCTCCATGGCCCTTGTCATCATAATGCTCCAGAATTCTTGTCATCACAATGTTCCATGACCGTACCATCACAATGCTCCATGGCCCTTGTCAGCACAATGCTCCAGAATTCGTCTCATCACAATGTTCCATGACCGTGTCATCACAATGCTCCATGGCCCTTGTCAGTACAATGTTCCATGACACTTTTTGTCACAATACTCCATGACCAATGTCATCCCAGAGTTCTCTGCCCATATCATCAGAATGTTCCTTGTCAACTTTAATCACAATGCTCCATGCCCTTTCATCACAATGCTCCAGAAATCTTGTCATCGCAATGTTCCTTGACCATGTCATCACAATGCTCCATGACCCTTGTCATCACAATGATCCAGAATTCTTCTCATCACAATGTTCCATGACCGTGTCATCACAATGCTCCATGGCCCTTGTCATCACAATGCTCCAGAATTCTTGTCATCACAATATTCCATGACCGTGTCATCACAATGCTCCAAGACCCTTGTCATCACAATGCTCCAGAAATCTTGTCATCACAATGTTCCATGAACGTATCATCACAATGCTCCATGGCGCTTCTCAGCACAATGCTCCAGAATTCTTCTCATCAATATGTTCCATGACCGTGTCATTACAATGCTCCATGGCCCTTATCCGTACAATGCTCCAGAATTCTTGTCATCACAATGTTCCATGACCATGTCATCACAATGCTCCATGGCCCTTGTCATCACAATGCTCCGGAATTCTTCTCATCACATTCTTCCATGACCGTGTCATCACAATGCTCGATGGCCCTTTTCAGCACAATCCTCCAGAATTCCTCTCATCACAATGTTCCATGACCGTGTCATCACAATGCTCCATGGCACTTGTCATGACAATGCTCCAGAATTCTTCTCATCACAATGATCCATGACCATGTCATCACAATGCTCCATGGCCATTGTTATCACAATGCTCCCGAATTCTTGTCATCACAATGTTCCATGGCCCTGTCATCACAATGCTCCATGGCCCTTGTCATCATAATGCTCCAGAATTCTTGTCATCACAATGTTCCATGACCGTGTCATCACAATGCTCCATGGCCCTTGTCAGCACAATGTTCCAGAATTCTTGTCATCACAATGTTCCATGACGGTGTCATCACAATGCTCCATGGCCCTTGTCATGACAATGCTCCAGAATTCTTCTCATCACAATGTTCAATGACCTTGTCATCACAATGCTCCATGGCCATTGTCATAACAATTCTCCCGAATTTTTCTCATCACAATGTTCCATGACCGTGTCATCACAGTGCTCCATGGCCCTTGTCATCATAATGTTCCAGAATTCTTCTCATCACAATGTTCCATAACCGTGTCATCACAATGCTCCATGGCCCTTGTCAGCACAATGCTCCAGAATTCTTCTCATCACAATGTTCAATGACCGTGTCATCACAATGCTCCATGGCCCGTGTCAGCACAATGCTCCAGAATTCTTGTCATCACAATGTTCCTTGACCGTGTCATCACAATGCTCCATGGCCCTTGTCATCAGAATGCTCCAGAATTCTTGTCATCACAATGTTCCATGACCGTGTCATCACAATGCTCCATGGCCCTTGTCATCACAATGCTCCAGAATTCTTGTCATCACAATGTTCCATGACCGTGTCATCACCATGCTCCATGGCACTTGTCATGACAATGCTCCAGAATTCTTCTCATCACAATGTTCCATGACCGTGTCATGACAATGCTCCATGGCCATTGTCATCACAATGCTCCCGAATTCTTGTCATCACAATGTTCCATGGCCCTGTCATCACAATGCTCCATGGCCCTTGTCATCACCATGCTCCAGAATTCTTGTCATCACAATGTTCAATGACCGTGTCATCACAATGCTCCATGGCCCTTGTCATGACAATGCTCCAGAATTCTTCTCATCACAATGTTCCATGACCGTGTCATGACAATGCTCCATGGCCATTGTCATCACAATGCTCCCGAATTCTTGTCATCACAATGTTCCATGGCCCTGTCATCACAATGCTCCATGGCCCTTGTCATCACAATGCTCCAGAATTCTTGTCATCACAATGTTCAATGACCGTGTCATCACAATGCTCCATGGCCCTTGTCATGACAATGCTCCAGAATTCTTCTCATCACAATGTTCCATGACCGTGTCATGACAATGCTCCATGGCCATTGTCATCACAATGCTCCCGAATTCTTGTCATCACAATGTTCCATGGCCCTGTCATCACAGTGCTCCATGGCCCTTGTCATCATAATGTTCTAGAATTCTTCTCATCACAATGTTCCATAACCGTGTCATCACAATGCTCCATGGCCCTTGTCAGCACAATGCTCCAGAATTTTTCTCATCACAATGTTCCATGACCGTGTCATCACAATGCTCCATGGCCCGTGTCAGCACAATGCTCCAGAATTCTTGTCATCACAATGTTCCATGACCGTGTCATCACAATGCTCCATGGCCATTGTCATCACAATGCTCCAGAATTCTTATCATCACAATGTTCCATGACCGTGTCATCACAATGCTCCATGGCCCGTGTCAGCACAATGCTCCAGAATTCTTGTCATCACAATGTTCCATGACCGTGTCATCACAATGCTCCATGGCCATTGTCATCACAATGCTCCCGAATTCTTGTCATCACAATGTTCCATGGCCCTGTCATCACAATGCTCCATGGCCCTTGTCATCACAATTCTCCAGAATTCTTGTCATCACAATGTTCAATGACCGTGTCATCACAATGCTCCATGGCCCTTGTCATGACAATGCTCCAGAATTCTTCTCATCAAAATGTTGCATGACCGTGTCATCACAATGCTCCATGGCCATTGTCATCACAATGCTCCAGAATTCTTGTCATCAAAATGTTCCATGGCTGTGTCATCACAATGCTCCATGGCCCTTGTCATCACAATGCTCCGGAATTCTTCTCATCACATTCTTCCATGACCGTGTCATCACAAGGCTCGATGGCCCTTTTCAGCACAATCCTCCAGAATTCCTCTCATCACAATGTTCCATGACCGTGTCATCACAATGCTCCATGGCACTTGTCATGACAATGTTCCAGGATTCTTCTCATCACAGTGATCCATGACCATGTCATCACAATGCTCCATGGCCATTGTCATCACAATGCTCCCGAATTCTTGTCATCACAATGTTCCATGGCCCTGTCATCACAATGCTCCATGGCCCTTGTCATCATAATGCTCCAGAATTCTTGTCATCACAATGTTCCATGACCGTGTCATCACAATGCTCCATGGCCCTTGTCAGCACAATTCTCCAGAATTCTTGTCATCACAATGTTCCATGACGGTGTAATCACAATGCTCCATGGCCCTTGTCATGAAAATGCTCCAGAATTCTTCTCATCACAATGTTCCATGACCTTGTCATCACAATGCTCCATGGCCATTGTCATCACAATTCTCCCGAATTCTTGTCATCACAATGTTCCATGGCCCTGTCATCACAGTGCTCCATGGCCCTTGTCATCATAATGTTCCAGAATTCTTCTCATCACAATGTTCCATAACCGTGTCATCACAATGCTCCATGGCCCTTGTCAGCACAATGCTCCAGAATTCTTCTCATCACAATATTACATGACCGTGTCATCACAATGCTCCATGGCCCGTGTCAGCACAATGCTCCAGAATTCTTCTCATCACAATGTTCCATGACCATGTCATCACAATGCTCCATGGACCTTGTCAGCACAATGCTCCAGAATTTTTCTCATCACAATGTTCCATGACCGTGTCATCACAATGCTCCATTGCCCTTGTCATTACAATGCTCCAGAATTCTTCTCATCACAATGTTCCATGACTGTGCCATCACAATGCTCCATGGCCCTTGTCATCACAATGCTCCAGAATTCTTGTCATCACAATGCTCCATGGCCCTTGTCATCATAATGCTCCTGAATTCTTGTCATTACTATATTCCATGAACGTGTCATCACAATGCTCTATGGCGCTTGTCATCAGAATGCTCCAGAATTCTTGTCATCACAATCTTCCATGACCGTGTCATCTCAATGCTCCATGGCCCTTGTCATCACAATGCTCCAGAATTCTTGTCATCACAATGTTCCATGACCGTGTCATCACCATGATCCATGGCCCTTGTCATGACAATGCTCCAGAATTCTTCTCATCACAATGTTCCATTACCGTGTCATGACAATGCTCCATGGCCATTGTCATCACAATGCTCCCGAATTCTTGTCATCACAGTGTTCCATGGCCCTGTCATCACAATGCTCCATGGCCCTTGTCATCACAATGCTCCAGAATTCTTGTCATCACAATGATCAATGACCGTGTCATCACAATGCTCCATGGCCCTTGTCATGACAATGCTCCAGAATTCTTCTCATCAAAATGTTCCATGACCGTGTCATCACAATGCTCCATGGCCCTTTTCAGCACAATGTTCCAGAATTCCTGTCATCACAATGTTCCATGACCGTGTCATCACAATGCTCCATGGCGCTTGTCATCACAATGCTCCAGAATTCTTGTCATCACAATATTCCATACCGTGTCATCACAATGCTCCATGGCCATTGTCATCACAATGCTCCAGAATTCTTGTCATCACAATGTTCAATGACCGTGTCATCACAATGCCCCATGGCCCTTGTCATGACAATGCTCCAGAATTCTTCTCATCACAATGTTCCATGACCGTGTCATCACAATGCTCCATGGCCATTGTCATCACAATGCTCCAGAATTCTTGTCATCAAAATGTTCTATGGCTGTGTCATCACAATGCTCCATGGCCCTTGTCATCACAATGCTCCATGACCCTTGTCATCACAATGCTCCAGAATTCTTCTCATCACAATGGTCCATGACCATGTCATTACAATGCTCCATGGCCCTTGTCAGCACAATGCTCCAGAATTATTGTCATCACAATGTTCCATGACCGTGTCATCACAATGCTCCATGGCCCTTGTCAGCACAATGTTCCATGACACTTTTTGTCACAATACTCCATGACCACAGTCATCACAGAATTCTCTGCACATATCATCACAATGTTCCTTGTCACCTTTAATCACAATGCTCCATGCCCTTTAATCATAATGCTCCAGAATTCTTCTCATCGCAATGTTCCATGGCCCTGTCATCACAGTGCTCCATGGCCCTTGTCATCATAATGTTCCAGAATTCTTCTCATCACAATGTTCCATGACCGTGTCATCACAATGCTCCATGGCCCGTGTCAGCACAATGCTCCAGAATTCTTGTCATCACAATGATCCTTGACCGTGTCATCACAATGCTCCATGGCCCTTGTCATCAGAATGCTCCAGAATTCTTGTCATCACAATGTTCCATGACCGTGTCATCACAATGCTCCATGGCCCTTGTCATCACAATGCTCCAGAATTCTTGTCATCACAATGTTCCATGACCGTGTCATCACCATGCTCCATGGCCCTTGTCATGACAATGCTCCAGAATTCTTCTCATCACAATGTTCCATGACCGTGTCATGACAATGCTCCATGGCCATTGTCATCACAATGCTCCCGAATTCTTGTCATCACAATGTTCCATGGCCCTGTCATCACAATGCTCCATAGCCCTTGTCATCACAATGCTCCAGAATTCTTGTCATCACAATGTTCAATGACCGTGTCATCACAATGCTCCATGGCCCTTGTCATGACAATGCTCCAGAATTCTTCTCATCAAAATGTTCCATGACCGTGTCATCACAATGCTCCATGGCCATTGTCATCACAATGCTCCAGAATTCTTGTCATCAAAATGTTCCATGGCTGTGTCATCACAATGCTCCATGGCCCTTGTCATCACAATGCTCCGGAATTCTTCTCATCACATTCTTCCATGACCGTGTCATCACAATGCTCGATGGCCCTTTTCAGCACAATCCTCCAGAATTCCTCTCATCACAATGTTCCATGACCGTGTCATCACAATGCTCCATGGCACTTGTCATGACAATGCTCCAGAATTCTTCTCATCACAATGATCCATGACCATGTCATCACAATGCTCCATGGCCATTGTCATCACAATGCTCCGGAATTCTTCTCATCACATTCTTCCATGACCGTGTCATCACAATGCTCCATGGCCCTTGTCAGCACAATGCTCCAGAATTCTTGTCATCACAATGCTCCATGGCCCTTGTCATGACAATGGTCCAGAATTCTTCTCATCACAATGTTCCATGACCTTGTCATCACAATGCTCCATGGCCATTGTCATCACAATTCTCCCGAATTCTTGTCATCACAATGTTCCATGGCCCTGTCATCACAGTGCTCCATGGCCCTTGTCATCATAATGTTCCAGAATTCTTCTCATCACAATGTTCCATAACCGTGTCATCACAATGCTCCATGGCCCTTGTCAGCACAATGCTCCAGAATTCTTCTCATCACAATGTTCCATGACCGTGTCATCACAATGCTCCATGGCCCGTGTCAGCACAATGCTCCAGAATTCTTCTCATCACAATGTTCCATGACCATGTCATCACAATGCTCCATGGCCCTTGTCAGCACAATGTTCCATGACACTTTTTGTCACAATACTCCATGACCACAGTCATCACAGAATTCTCTGCACATATCATCACAATGTTCCTTGTCACCTTTAATCACAATGCTCCATGCCCTTTAATCATAATGCTCCAGAATTCTTCTCATCACAATGTTCCATGACCGTGTCATCACAATGCTCCATGGCCCTTGTCATGACAATGCTCCAGAATTCTTCTCATCACAATGTTCCATGACCGTGTCATGACAATGCTCCATGGCCATTGTCATCACAATGCTCCCGAATTCTTGTCATCACAATGTTCCATGGCCCTGTCATCACAATGCTCCATGGCCCTTGTCATCACAATGCTCCAGAATTCTTGTCATCACAATGTTCAATGACCGTGTCATCACAATGCTCCATGGCCCTTGTCATGACAATGCTCCAGAATTCTTCTCATCAAAATGTTGCATGACCGTGTCATCACAATGCTCCATGGCCATTGTCATCACAATGCTCCAGAATTCTTGTCATCAAAATGTTCCATGGCTGTGTCATCACAATGCTCCATGGCCCTTGTCATCACAATGCTCCGGAATTCTTCTCATCACATTCTTCCATGACCGTGTCATCACAAGGCTCGATGGCCCTTTTCAGCACAATCCTCCAGAATTCCTCTCATCACAATGTTCCATGACCGTGTCATCACAATGCTCCATGGCACTTGTCATGACAATGTTCCAGGATTCTTCTCATCACAGTGATCCATGACCATGTCATCACAATGCTCCATGGCCATTGTCATCACAATGCTCCCGAATTCTTGTCATCACAATGTTCCATGGCCCTGTCATCACAATGCTCCATGGCCCTTGTCATCATAATGCTCCAGAATTCTTGTCATCACAATGTTCCATGACCGTGTCATCACAATGCTCCATGGCCCTTGTCAGCACAATTCTCCAGAATTCTTGTCATCACAATGTTCCATGACGGTGTAATCACAATGCTCCATGGCCCTTGTCATGAAAATGCTCCAGAATTCTTCTCATCACAATGTTCCATGACCTTGTCATCACAATGCTCCATGGCCATTGTCATCACAATTCTCCCGAATTCTTGTCATCACAATGTTCCATGGCCCTGTCATCACAGTGCTCCATGGCCCTTGTCATCATAATGTTCCAGAATTCTTCTCATCACAATGTTCCATAACCGTGTCATCACAATGCTCCATGGCCCTTGTCAGCACAATGCTCCAGAATTCTTCTCATCACAATATTACATGACCGTGTCATCACAATGCTCCATGGCCCGTGTCAGCACAATGCTCCAGAATTCTTCTCATCACAATGTTCCATGACCATGTCATCACAATGCTCCATGGACCTTGTCAGCACAATGCTCCAGAATTTTTCTCATCACAATGTTCCATGACCGTGTCATCACAATGCTCCATTGCCCTTGTCATTACAATGCTCCAGAATTCTTCTCATCACAATGTTCCATGACTGTGCCATCACAATGCTCCATGGCCCTTGTCATCACAATGCTCCAGAATTCTTGTCATCACAATGCTCCATGGCCCTTGTCATCATAATGCTCCTGAATTCTTGTCATTACTATATTCCATGAACGTGTCATCACAATGCTCTATGGCGCTTGTCATCAGAATGCTCCAGAATTCTTGTCATCACAATCTTCCATGACCGTGTCATCTCAATGCTCCATGGCCCTTGTCATCACAATGCTCCAGAATTCTTGTCATCACAATGTTCCATGACCGTGTCATCACCATGATCCATGGCCCTTGTCATGACAATGCTCCAGAATTCTTCTCATCACAATGTTCCATTACCGTGTCATGACAATGCTCCATGGCCATTGTCATCACAATGCTCCCGAATTCTTGTCATCACAGTGTTCCATGGCCCTGTCATCACAATGCTCCATGGCCCTTGTCATCACAATGCTCCAGAATTCTTGTCATCACAATGATCAATGACCGTGTCATCACAATGCTCCATGGCCCTTGTCATGACAATGCTCCAGAATTCTTCTCATCAAAATGTTCCGTGACCGTGTCATCACAATGCTCCATGGCCCTTTTCAGCACAATGTTCCAGAATTCCTGTCATCACAATGTTCCATGACCGTGTCATCACAATGCTCCATGGCGCTTGTCATCACAATGCTCCAGAATTCTTGTCATCACAATATTCCATACCGTGTCATCACAATGCTCCATGGCCATTGTCATCACAATGCTCCAGAATTCTTGTCATCACAATGTTCAATGACCGTGTCATCACAATGCCCCATGGCCCTTGTCATGACAATGCTCCAGAATTCTTCTCATCACAATGTTCCATGACCGTGTCATCACAATGCTCCATGGCCATTGTCATCACAATGCTCCAGAATTCTTGTCATCAAAATGTTCCATGGCTGTGTCATCACAATGCTCCATGGCCCTTGTCATCACAATGCTCCATGACCCTTGTCATCACAATGCTCCAGAATTCTTCTCATCACAATGGTCCATGACCATGTCATTACAATGCTCCATGGCCCTTGTCAGCACAATGCTCCAGAATTATTGTCATCACAATGTTCCATGACCGTGTCATCACAATGCTCCATGGCCCTTGTCAGCACAATGTTCCATGACACTTTTTGTCACAATACTCCATGACCACAGTCATCACAGAATTCTCTGCACATATCATCACAATGTTCCTTGTCACCTTTAATCACAATGCTCCATGCCCTTTAATCATAATGCTCCAGAATTCTTCTCATCGCAATGTTCCATGGCCCTGTCATCACAGTGCTCCATGGCCCTTGTCATCATAATGTTCCAGAATTCTTCTCATCACAATGTTCCATGACCGTGTCATCACAATGCTCCATGGCCCGTGTCAGCACAATGCTCCAGAATTCTTGTCATCACAATGTTCCTTGACCGTGTCATCACAATGCTCCATGGCCCTTGTCATCAGAATGCTCCAGAATTCTTGTCATCACAATGTTCCATGACCGTGTCATCACAATGCTCCATGGCCCTTGTCATCACAATGCTCCAGAATTCTTGTCATCACAATGTTCCATGACCGTGTCATCACCATGCTCCATGGCCCTTGTCATGACAATGCTCCAGAATTCTTCTCATCACAATGTTCCATGACCGTGTCATGACAATGCTCCATGGCCATTGTCATCACAATGCTCCCGAATTCTTGTCATCACAATGTTCCATGGCCCTGTCATCACAATGCTCCATAGCCCTTGTCATCACAATGCTCCAGAATTCTTGTCATCACAATGTTCAATGACCGTGTCATCACAATGCTCCATGGCCCTTGTCATGACAATGCTCCAGAATTCTTCTCATCAAAATGTTCCATGACCGTGTCATCACAATGCTCCATGGCCATTGTCATCACAATGCTCCAGAATTCTTGTCATCAAAATGTTCCATGGCTGTGTCATCACAATGCTCCATGGCCCTTGTCATCACAATGCTCTGGAATTCTTCTCATCACATTCTTCCATGACCGTGTCATCACAATGCTCGATGGCCCTTTTCAGCACAATCCTCCAGAATTCCTCTCATCACAATGTTCCATGACCGTGTCATCACAATGCTCCATGGCACTTGTCATGACAATGCTCCAGAATTCTTCTCATCACAATGATCCATGACCATGTCATCACAATGCTCCATGGCCATTGTCATCACAATGCTCCGGAATTCTTCTCATCACATTCTTCCATGACCGTGTCATCACAATGCTCCATGGCCCTTGTCATGACAATGGTCCAGAATTCTTCTCATCACAATGTTCCATGACCTTGTCATCACAATGCTCCATGGCCATTGTCATCACAATTCTCCCGAATTCTTGTCATCACAATGTTCCATGGCCCTGTCATCACAGTGCTCCATGGCCCTTGTCATCATAATGTTCCAGAATTCTTCTCATCACAATGTTCCATAACCGTGTCATCACAATGCTCCATGGCCCTTGTCAGCACAATGCTCCAGAATTCTTCTCATCACAATGTTCCATGACCGTGTCATCACAATGCTCCATGGCCCGTGTCAGCACAATGCTCCAGAATTCTTCTCATCACAATGTTCCATGACCATGTCATCACAATGCTCCATGGCCCTTGTCAGCACAATGTTCCATGACACTTTTTGTCACAATACTCCATGACCACAGTCATCACAGAATTCTCTGCACATATCATCACAATGTTCCTTGTCACCTTTAATCACAATGCTCCATGCCCTTTAATCACAATGCTCCAGAATTCTTCTCATCACAATGTTCCATGACCGTGTCATCACAATGCTCCATGGCCATTGTCATCACAATGCTCCAGAATTCTTGTCATCACAATGTTCCATGGCCGTGTCAGCACAATGCTCCATGGCCATTGTCATCACAATGCTCCAGAATTCTTCTCATCACAATGTTCCATGACCGTGTCATCAAAATGCTCCATGGCCCTTGTCATGACAATGCTCCAGAATTCTTCTCATCACAATGTTCCATGACCGTGTCATCACAATGCTCCATGGCCATTGTCATCACAATGCTCCAGAATTCTTGTCATCACAATGTTCCATGGCTGTGTCATCACAATGCTCCATGGCCCTTGTCATCACAATGCTCCGGAATTCCTCTCATCACAATGTTCCATGACCGTGTCATCACAATGCTCCATGGCCATTTTCATCACAATGCTCCAGAATTCTTGCCATCAGAATGTTCCATGGCTGTGTCATCACACTGCTCCATGGCCCTTGTCATCATAATGCTCCAGAATTCTTGTAATCACAATGTTCCATGACCGTATCATCACAATGCTCCCTGGTCCTTGTCAGCACAATGCTCCAGAATTCTTCTCATCACAATGTTCCATGACCATGCCATCACAATGCTCCATGGCCCTTGTCATCACAATGCTCCAGAATTCTTGTCATCACAATGTTCCATGACCGTGTCATCACAATGCTCCATCGCCTTTGTCATCAGAATGCTCCAGAATTCTTGTCATCACAATTTTCCATGACCGTGTCATCACAATGCTCCATGGCCATTGTCATCACAATGCTCCCGAATTCTTGTCAACACAATGTTCCATGGCCCTGTCATCACAATGCTCCATGGCCCTTGTCAGCACAATGTTCCATGACACTTTTTGTCCCAATACTCCATGACCACTGTCATCACAGAGTTCTCTACCCATATCATCACAATGTTCCTTGTCACCTTTAATCACAATGCTCCATGACCTTTCATCACAATGCTCCAGAAATATTGTCATCGCAATGTTCCTTGACCATGTCATCACAATGCTCCATGACCCTTGTCATCACAATGATCCAGAATTCTTCTCATCACAATGTTCCATGACCGTGTCATCACAATGCTCCATGGCCCTTGTCATCACAATGCTGCAGAATTCTTGTCATCACAATATTCCATGACCGTGTCATCACAATGCTCCAAGCCCCTTGTCATCACAAGGTTCCAGAATTCTTGTCATCACAATGTTCCATGAACGTATCATCACAATTCTCCATGGCGCTTGTCAGCACAATGCTCCAGAATTCTTCTCATCACAATGTTCCATGACCGTGTCATCACAATGCTCCATGGCCATTGTCATCACAATGCTCCGGAATTCTTCTCATCACATTCTTCCATGACCGTGTCATCACAATGCTCGATGGCCCTTTTCAGCACAATGCTCCAGAATTCTTCTCATCACAATGTTCCATGACCGTGTCATCACAATGCTCCATGGCCCTTGTCATCATAATGCTCCAGAATTCTTGACATTACTATATTCCATGAACGTGTCATCACAATGCTCTATGGCGCTTGTCATCAGAATGCTCCAGAATTCTTGTCATCACAATGTTCCCTGGCCGTTTCATCACAATGCTCCATCGCCTTTGTCATCAGAATGCTCCAGAATTCTTGTCATCACAATGTTCCATAACCGTTTCATCACAATGCTCCATGGCCCTTGTCAGCACAATGCTCCAGAATTCTTTTCTTCGCAATGTTCCATGACCGTGTCATCACAATGCTCCATGACCCATGTCATCACAATGCTCCAGAATTCTTGTCATCACAATGTTCCATGACCGTGTCATCACAATGCTCCATGGCCCGTGTCAGCACAATGCTCCAGAATTCTTGTCATCACAATGTTCCATAACCGTGTCATCACAATGCTCCACGGCCCTTGTCAGCACAATGCTCCAGAATTCCTGTCATCACAATGTTCCATGACCGTGTCATCACAATGCTCCGTGGCCCTTGTCATCACAATGCTCAAGAATTCTTGTCATCACAATGTTCCATACCGTGTCATCACAATGCTCCATGGCCATTGTCATCACAATGCTCCAGAATTCTTGTCATCACAATGTTCCATGGCTGTGTCATCACAATGCTCCATGGCCCCTGTCAGCACAATGCTCCAGAATTCTTCTCATCACAATGTTCCATGACCGTATCATCAGAATGCTCCATGGCCCTTGTCAGCACAATGCTCCAGAATTCTTCTCATCACAATGTTCCATGACCGTGCCATCACAATGCTCCATGGCCCTTGTCAGCACAATGCTCCAGAATTCTTCTCATCACAATCTTCCATGATCATGTCATCACAATGCTCCATGGCCCTTGTCATCACAATGCTCCGGAATTCTTCTCATCACATTGTTCCATGACCGTGTCATCACAATGCTCCATGGCCCTTTTCAGCACAATGCTCCAGAATTCCTGTCATCACAATGTTCCATGACCGTGTCATCACAATGCTCCATGGCACTTGTCATCACAATGCTCCAGAATTCTTGTCATCACAATGTTCCATGACCGTGTCATCACAATGCTCCATGGCCCTTGTCATGACAATGCTCCAGAATTCTTCTCATCAAAATCTTCCATGACCATGTCATTACAATGCTCCATGGCCATTGTCATCACAATGCTCCCGAATTCTTGTCATCACAATGTTCCATGGCCCTGTCATCACAATGCTCCATGGCCCTTGTCATCATAATGCTCCAGAATTCTTGTCATCACAATGTTCCATGACCGTACCATCACAATGCTCCATGGCCCTTGTCAGCACAATGCTCCAGAATTCTTGTCATCACAATGTTCCATGACCGTGTCATCACAATGCTCCATGGCCCTTGTCAGTACAATGTTCCATGACAATTTTGTCACAATACTCCATGACCAATGTCATCTCAGAGTTCTCTGCCCATATCATCAGAATGTTCCTTGTCAACTTTAATCACAATGCTCCATGCCCTTTCATCACAATGCTCCAGAAATCTTGTCATCGCAATGTTCCTTGACCATGTCATCACAATGCTCCATGACCCTTGTCATCACAATGATCCAGAATTCTTCTCATCACAATGTTCCATGACCGTGTCATCACAATGCTCCATGGCCCTTGTCATGACAATGCTCCAGAATTCTTGTCATCACAATGTTCCATGACCGTGTCATCACAATGCTCCATGGCCCTTGTCATGACAATGCTCCAGAATTCTTCTCATCAAAATGTTCCATGACCATGTCATCACAATGCTCCATGGCCATTGTCATCACAATGCTCCCGAATTCTTGTCATCACAATGTTCCATGGCCCTCTCATCACAATGATCCATGGCCCTTGTCATCATAATGTTCCAGAATTCTTCTCATCACAATGTTCCATGTCCGTGTCATCACAATGCTCCATGGCCCTTGTCATCACAATGCTGCAGAATTCTTGTCATCACAATATTCCATGACCGTGTCATCACAATGCTCCAAGACCCTTGTCATCACAATGCTCCAGAATTCTTGTCATCACAATGTTCCATGAACGTATCATCACAATGCTCCATGGCGCTTCTCCGCACAATGCTCCAGAATTCTTCTCATCAATATGTTCCATGACCGTGTCATCCCAATGCTCCATGGCCCTTGTCCGTACAATGCTCCAGAATTCTTGTCATCACAATGTTCCATGACCATGTCATCACAATGCTCCATGGCCCTTGTCATGACAATACTCCAGAATTCTTCTCATCACAATGTTCCATGACCGTGTCATCACAATGCCCCATGGCCCTTGTCATGACATTGCTCCAGAATTCTTCTCATCACAATGTTCCATGACCGTGTCATCACAATGCTCCATGGCCATTGTCATCACAATGCTCCAGAATTCTTGTCATCACAATATTCCATGGCCGTGTCATCACAATGCTCCATGGCCCTTGTCATCACAATGCTCCAGAATTCTTGTCATCACAATGTTTAATGACCGTGTCATCACAATGCTCCATGGCCCTTGTCATGACAATGCTCCAGAATTCTTCTCATCACAATGTTCCATGACCGTGTCATCACAATGCTCCATGGCCATTGTCATCACAATGCTCCAGTATTCTTGTCATCAAAATGTTCCATGGCTGTGTCATCACAATGCTCCATGGCCCTTGTCATCACAATGCTCTGGAATTCTTCTCATCACATTCTTCCATGACCATGTCATCACAATGCTCGATGGCCCTTTTCAGCACAATGCTCCAGAATTCCTCTCATCACAATGTTCCATGACCATGTCATCACAATGCTCCATGGCCCTTTTCATCACAATGCTCCAGAATTCTTGTCATCACAATGTTCCATACCGTGTCATCACAATGCTACATGGCCATTGTCATCACAATGCTCCAGAATTCTTGTCATCACAATGTTCCATGGCCGTGTCATCACAATGCTCCATGGCCCTTGTCAGCACAATGCTCCAGAATTCTTCTCATCACAATGTTCCATGACCGTGTCATCACAATGCTCCATGGCCCTTGTCAGTACAATGTTCCATGACACTTTTTGTCACAATACTCCATGACCAATGTCATCCCAGAGTTCTCTGCCTATATCATCAGAATGTTCCTTGTCAACTTTAATCACAATGCTCCATGCCCTTTCATCACAATGCTCCAGAAATCTTGTCATCGCAATGTTCCTTGACCATGTCATCACAATGCTCCATGACCCTTGTCATCACAATGATCCAGAATTCTTCTCATCACAATGTTCCATGACCGTGTCATCACAATGCTCCATGGCCCTTGTCATCACAATGCTCCAGAATTCTTGTCATCACAATATTCCATGACCGTGTCATCACAATGCTCCAAGACCCTTGTCATCACAATGCTCCAGAATTCTTGTCATCACAATGTTCCATGAACGTATCATCACAATGCTCCATGGCGTTTCTCAGCACAATGCTCCAGAATTCTTCTCATCAATATGTTCCATGACCGTGTCATCACAATGCTCCAAGACCCTTGTCATCACAATGCTCCAGAATTCTTGTCATCACAATGTTCCATGAACGTATCATCACAATGCTCCATGGCGCTTCTCAGCACAATGCTCCAGAATTCTTCTCATCAATATGTTCCATGACCGTGTCATTACAATGCTCCATGGCCCTTATCCGTACAATGCTCCAGAATTCTTGTCATCACAATGTTCCATGACCATGTCATCACAATGCTCCATGGACCTTGTCATCACAATGCTCCGGAATTCTTCTCATCACATTCTTCCATGACCGTGTCATCACAATGCTCGATGGCCCTTTTCAGCACAATCCTCCAGAATTCCTCTCATCACAATGTTCCATGACCGTGTCATCACAATGCTCCATGGCACTTGTCATGACAATGCTCCAGAATTCTTCTCATCACAATGATCCATGACCATGTCATCACAATGCTCCATGGCCATTGTTATCACAATGCTCCCGAATTCTTGTCATCACAATGTTCCATGGCCCTGTCATCACAATGCTCCATGGCCCTTGTCATCATAATGCTCCAGAATTCTTGTCATCACAATGTTCCATGACCGTGTCATCACAATGCTCCATGGCCCTTGTCAGCACAATGCTCCAGAATTCTTGTCATCACAATGTTCCATGACGGTGTCATCACAATGCTCCATGGCCCTTGTCATGACAATGCTCCAGAATTCTTCTCATCACAATGTTCCATGACCTTGTCATCACAATGCTCCATGGCCATTGTCATAACAATTCTCCCGAATTTTTCTCATCACAATGTTCCATGACCGTGTCATCACAGTGCTCCATGGCCCTTGTCATCATAATGTTCCAGAATTCTTCTCATCACAATGTTCCATAACCGTGTCATCACAATGCTCCATGGCCCTTGTCAGCACAATGCTCCAGAATTCTTCTCATCACAATGTTCAATGACCGTGTCATCACAATGCTCCATGGCCCGTGTCAGCACAATGCTCCAGAATTCTTGTCATCACAATGTTCCTTGACCGTGTCATCACAATGCTCCATGGCCCTTGTCATCAGAATGCTCCAGAATTCTTGTCATCACAATGTTCCATGACCGTGTCATCACAATGCTCCATGGCCCTTGTCATCACAATGCTCCAGAATTCTTGTCATCACAATGTTCCATGACCGTGTCATCACCATGCTCCATGGCACTTGTCATGACAATGCTCCAGAATTCTTCTCATCACAATGTTCCATGACCGTGTCATGACAATGCTCCATGGCCATTGTCATCACAATGCTCCCGAATTCTTGTCATCACAATGTTCCATGGCCCTGTCATCACAATGCTCCATGGCCCTTGTCATCACCATGCTCCAGAATTCTTGTCATCACAATGTTCAATGACCGTGTCATCACAATGCTCCATGGCCCTTGTCATGACAATGCTCCAGAATTCTTCTCATCACAATGTTCCATGACCGTGTCATGACAATGCTCCATGGCCATTGTCATCACAATGCTCCCGAATTCTTGTCATCACAATGTTCCATGGCCCTGTCATCACAATGCTCCATGGCCCTTGTCATCACAATGCTCCAGAATTCTTGTCATCACAATGTTCAATGACCGTGTCATCACAATGCTCCATGGCCCTTGTCATGACAATGCTCCAGAATTCTTCTCATCACAATGTTCCATGACCGTGTCATGACAATGCTCCATGGCCATTGTCATCACAATGCTCCCGAATTCTTCTCATCACAATCTTCCATGATCATGTCATCACAATGCTCCATGGCCCTTGTCATCACAATGCTCCGGAATTCTTCTCATCACATTGTTCCATGACCGTGTCATCACAATGCTCCATGGCCCTTTTCAGCACAATGCTCCAGAATTCCTGTCATCACAATGTTCCATGACCGTGTCATCACAATGCTCCATGGCACTTGTCATCACAATGCTCCAGAATTCTTGTCATAACAATGTTCCATGACCGTGTCATCACAATGCTCCATGGCCCTTGTCATGACAATGCTCCAGAATTCTTCTCATCAAAATCTTCCATGACCATGTCATTACAATGCTCCATGGCCATTGTCATCACAATGCTCCCGAATTCTTGTCATCACAATGTTCCATGGCCCTGTCATCACAATGCTCCATGGCCCTTGTCATCATAATGCTCCAGAATTCTTGTCATCACAATGTTCCATGACCGTACCATCACAATGCTCCATGGCCCTTGTCAGCACAATGCTCCAGAATTCTTGTCATCACAATGTTCCATGACCGTGTCATCACAATGCTCCATGGCCCTTGTCAGTACAATGTTCCATGACAATTTTGTCACAATACTCCATGACCAATGTCATCTCAGAGTTCTCTGCCCATATCATCAGAATGTTCCTTGTCAACTTTAATCACAATGCTCCATGCCCTTTCATCACAATGCTCCAGAAATCTTGTCATCGCAATGTTCCTTGACCATGTCATCACAATGCTCCATGACCCTTGTCATCACAATGATCCAGAATTCTTCTCATCACAATGTTCCATGACCGTGTCATCACAATGCTCCATGGCCCTTGTCATGACAATGCTCCAGAATTCTTGTCATCACAATGTTCCATGACCGTGTCATCACAATGCTCCATGGCCCTTGTCATGACAATGCTCCAGAATTCTTCTCATCAAAATGTTCCATGACCATGTCATCACAATGCTCCATGGCCATTGTCATCACAATGCTCCCGAATTCTTGTCATAACAATGTTCCATGGCCCTCTCATCACAATGATCCATGGCCCTTGTCATCATAATGTTCCAGAATTCTTCTCATCACAATGTTCCATGTCCGTGTCATCACAATGCTCCATGGCCCTTGTCATCACAATGCTGCAGAATTCTTGTCATCACAATATTCCATGACCGTGTCATCACAATGCTCCAAGACCCTTGTCATCACAATGCTCCAGAATTCTTGTCATCACAATGTTCCATGAACGTATCATCACAATGCTCCATGGCGCTTCTCCGCACAATGCTCCAGAATTCTTCTCATCAATATGTTCCATGACCGTGTCATCCCAATGCTCCATGGCCCTTGTCCGTACAATGCTCCAGAATTCTTGTCATCACAATGTTCCATGACCATGTCATCACAATGCTCCATGGCCCTTGTCATGACAATACTCCAGAATTCTTCTCATCACAATGTTCCATGACCGTGTCATCACAATGCCCCATGGCCCTTGTCATGACATTGCTCCAGAATTCTTCTCATCACAATGTTCCATGACCGTGTCATCACAATGCTCCATGGCCATTGTCATCACAATGCTCCAGAATTCTTGTCATCACAATATTCCATGGCCGTGTCATCACAATGCTCCATGGCCCTTGTCATCACAATGCTCCAGAATTCTTGTCATCACAATGTTCAATGACCGTGTCATCACAATGCTCCATGGCCCTTGTCATGACAATGCTCCAGAATTCTTCTCATCACAATGTTCCATGACCGTGTCATCACAATGCTCCATGGCCATTGTCATCACAATGCTCCAGTATTCTTGTCATCAAAATGTTCCATGGCTGTGTCATCACAATGCTCCATGGCCCTTGTCATCACAATGCTCCGGAATTCTTCTCATCACATTCTTCCATGACCATGTCATCACAATGCTCGATGGCCCTTTTCAGCACAATGCTCCAGAATTCCTCTCATCACAATGTTCCATGACCATGTCATCACAATGCTCCATGGCCCTTTTCATCACAATGCTCCAGAATTCTTGTCATCACAATGTTCCATACCGTGTCATCACAATGCTACATGGCCATTGTCATCACAATGCTCCAGAATTCTTGTCATCACAATGTTCCATGGCCGTGTCATCACAATGCTCCATGGCCCTTGTCAGCACAATGCTCCAGAATTCTTCTCATCACAATGTTCCATGACCGTGTCATCACAATGCTCCATGGCCCTTGTCAGTACAATGTTCCATGACACTTTTTGTCACAATACTCCATGACCAATGTCATCCCAGAGTTCTCTGCCTATATCATCAGAATGTTCCTTGTCAACTTTAATCACAATGCTCCATGCCCTTTCATCACAATGCTCCAGAAATCTTGTCATCGCAATGTTCCTTGACCATGTCATCACAATGCTCCATGACCCTTGTCATCACAATGATCCAGAATTCTTCTCATCACAATGTTCCATGACCGTGTCATCACAATGCTCCATGGCCCTTGTCATCACAATGCTCCAGAATTCTTGTCATCACAATATTCCATGACCGTGTCATCACAATGCTCCAAGACCCTTGTCATCACAATGCTCCAGAATTCTTGTCATCACAATGTTCCATGAACGTATCATCACAATGCTCCATGGCGTTTCTCAGCACAATGCTCCAGAATTCTTCTCATCAATATGTTCCATGACCGTGTCATCACAATGCTCCAAGACCCTTGTCATCACAATGCTCCAGAATTCTTGTCATCACAATGTTCCATGAACGTATCATCACAATGCTCCATGGCGCTTCTCAGCACAATGCTCCAGAATTCTTCTCATCAATATGTTCCATGACCGTGTCATTACAATGCTCCATGGCCCTTATCCGTACAATGCTCCAGAATTCTTGTCATCACAATGTTCCATGACCATGTCATCACAATGCTCCATGGCCCTTGTCATCACAATGCTCCGGAATTCTTCTCATCACATTCTTCCATGACCGTGTCATCACAATGCTCGATGGCCCTTTTCAGCACAATCCTCCAGAATTCCTCTCATCACAATGTTCCATGACCGTGTCATCACAATGCTCCATGGCACTTGTCATGACAATGCTCCAGAATTCTTCTCATCACAATGATCCATGACCATGTCATCACAATGCTCCATGGCCATTGTTATCACAATGCTCCCGAATTCTTGTCATCACAATGTTCCATGGCCCTGTCATCACAATGCTCCATGGCCCTTGTCATCATAATGCTCCAGAATTCTTGTCATCACAATGTTCCATGACCGTGTCATCACAATGCTCCATGGCCCTTGTCAGCACAATGCTCCAGAATTCTTGTCATCACAATGTTCCATGACGGTGTCATCACAATGCTCCATGGCCCTTGTCATGACAATGCTCCAGAATTCTTCTCATCACAATGTTCCATGACCTTGTCATCACAATGCTCCATGGCCATTGTCATAACAATTCTCCCGAATTTTTCTCATCACAATGTTCCATGACCGTGTCATCACAGTGCTCCATGGCCCTTGTCATCATAATGTTCCAGAATTCTTCTCATCACAATGTTCCATAACCGTGTCATCACAATGCTCCATGGCCCTTGTCAGCACAATGCTCCAGAATTCTTCTCATCACAATGTTCAATGACCGTGTCATCACAATGCTCCATGGCCCGTGTCAGCACAATGCTCCAGAATTCTTGTCATCACAATGTTCCTTGACCGTGTCATCACAATGCTCCATGGCCCTTGTCATCAGAATGCTCCAGAATTCTTGTCATCACAATGTTCCATGACCGTGTCATCACAATGCTCCATGGCCCTTGTCATCACAATGCTCCAGAATTCTTGTCATCACAATGTTCCATGACCGTGTCATCACCATGCTCCATGGCACTTGTCATGACAATGCTCCAGAATTCTTCTCATCACAATGTTCCATGACCGTGTCATGACAATGCTCCATGGCCATTGTCATCACAATGCTCCCGAATTCTTGTCATCACAATGTTCCATGGCCCTGTCATCACAATGCTCCATGGCCCTTGTCATCACCATGCTCCAGAATTCTTGTCATCACAATGTTCAATGACCGTGTCATCACAATGCTCCATGGCCCTTGTCATGACAATGCTCCAGAATTCTTCTCATCACAATGTTCCATGACCGTGTCATGACAATGCTCCATGGCCATTGTCATCACAATGCTCCCGAATTCTTGTCATCACAATGTTCCATGGCCCTGTCATCACAATGCTCCATGGCCCTTGTCATCACAATGCTCCAGAATTCTTGTCATCACAATGTTCAATGACCGTGTCATCACAATGCTCCATGGCCCTTGTCATGACAATGCTCCAGAATTCTTCTCATCACAATGTTCCATGACCGTGTCATGACAATGCTCCATGGCCATTGTCATCACAATGCTCCCGAATTCTTGTCATCACAATGTTCCATGGCCCTGTCATCACAGTGCTCCATGGCCCGTGTCAGCACAATGCTCCAGAATTCTTGTCATCACAATGTTCCAAGACCGTGTCATCACAATGCTCCATGGCCATTGTCATCACAATGCTCCAGAAATCTTATCATCACAATGTTCCATGACCGTGTCATCACAATGCTCCATGGCCCGTGTCAGCACAATGCTCCAGAATTCTTGTCATCACAATGTTCCATGACCGTGTCATCACAATGCTCCATGGCCCTTGTCATCACAATGCTCCAGAATTCTTGTCATCACAATGTTCCATGACCGTGTCATCACCATGCTCCATGGCCCTTGTCATGACAATGCTCCAGAATTCTTCTCATCACAATGTTCCATGACCGTGTCATGACAATGCTCCATGGCCATTGTCATCACAATGCTCCCGAATTCTTGTCATCACAATGTTCCATGGCCCTGTCATCACAATGCACCATGGCCCTTGTCATCACAATGCTCCAGAATTCTTGTCATCACAATGTTCAATGACCGTGTCATCACAATGCTCCATGGCCCTTGTCATGACAATGCTCCAGAATTCTTCTCATCAAAATGTTCCATGACCGTGTCATCACAATGCTCCATGGCCCTTTTCAGCACAATGTTCCAGAATTCCTGTCATCACAATGTTCCATGACCGTGTCATCACAATGCTCGATGGCGCTTGTCATCACAATGCTCCAGAATTCTTGTCATCACAATATTCCATACCGTGTCATCACAATGCTCCATGGCCATTGTCATCACAATGCTCCAGAATTCTTGTCATCACAATGTACCATGACCGTGTCATCACAATGCTCCATGGCCCTTGTCAGCACAATGCTCCAGAATTCTTGTCATCACAATGTTCCATGACCGTGTCATCACAATGCTCCATGGCCATTGTCATCACAATGCTCCAGAATTCTTATCATCACAATGTTCCTTGACCGTGTCATCACAATGCTCCATGGCCCTTGTCATCACAATGCTCCAGAATTCTTGTCATCAAAATGTTCCATGGCTGTGTCATCACAATGCTCCATGGCCCTTGTCATCACAATGCTCCGGAATTCTTCTCATCACATTCTTTCATGACCGTGTCATCACAATGCTCGATGGCCCTTTTCAGCACAATGCTCCAGAATTCCTCTCATCACAATGTTCCATGACCGTGTCATCACAATGCTCCATGGCACTTGTCATGACAATGCTCCAGAATTCTTCTCATCACAATGTTCCATGACCATGTCATCACAATGCTCCATGGCAATTGTCATCACAATGCTCCCGAATTCTTGTCATCACAATGTTCCATGGCCCTGTCATCACAATGCTCCATGGCCCTTGTCATCATAATGCTCCAGAATTCTTGTCATCACAATGATCCATGACCGTGTCATCACAATGCTCCATGGCCCTTGTCAGCACAATGCTCCAGAATTCTTGTCATCACAATGTTCCATGACCGTGTCATCACCATGCTCCATGGCCCATGTCATGACAATGCTCCAGAATTCTTCTCATCACAATGTTCCATGACCGTGTCATCACAATGTTCCATGGCCATTGTCATCACAATGCTCCCGAATTCTTGTCATCACAATGTTCCATGGCCCTGTCATCACAGTGCTCCATGGCCCTTGTCATCATAATGTTCCAGAATTCTTCTCATCACAATGTTCCATAACCGTGTCATCACAATGCTCCATGGCCCTTGTCAGCACAATGCTCCAGAATTCTTCTCATCACAATGTTCCATGACCGTGTCATCACAATGCTCCATGGCCCGTGTCAGCACAATGCTCCAGAATTCTTGTCATCACAATGTTCCTTGACCGTGTCATCACAATGCTCCATGGCCCTTGTCATCAGAATGCTCCAGAATTCTTGTCATCACAATGTTCCATGACCGTGTCATCACAATGCTCCATGGCCCTTGTCATCACAATGCTCCAGAATTCTTCTCATCAAAATGTTCCATGGCTGTGTCATCACAATGCTCCATGGCCCTTGTCATCACAATGCTCCGGAATTCTTCTCATCACATTCTTCCATGACCGTGTCATCACAATGCTCGATGGCCATTTTCAGCACAATCCTCCAGAATTCCTCTCATCACAATGTTCCATGACCGTGTCATCACAATGCTCCATGGCACTTGTCATGACAATGCTCCAGAATTCTTCTCATCACAATGATCCATGACCATGTCATCACAATGCTCCATGGCCATTTTCATCACAATGCTCCCGAATTCTTGTAATCACAATGTTCCATGGCCCTGTCATCACAATGCTCCATGGCCGTTGTCATCATAATGCTCCAGAATTCTTCTCATCACAATATTCCATGACCGTGTCATCACAATGCTCCATGGCCCGTGTCAGCACAATGCTCCAGAATTCTTCTCATCACAATGTTCCATGACCATGTCATCACAATGCTCCATGGCCCTTGTCAGCACAATGCTCCAGAATTTTTCTCATCACAATGTTCCATGACCGTGTCATCACAATGCTCCATTGCCCTTGTCATTACAAAGCTCCAGAATTCTTGTCATCACAATGTTCCATGACCGTGTCATCACAATGCTCCATGGCCCTTGTCAGCACAATGTTCCATGACACTTTTTGTCACAATACTCCATGACCACAGTCATCACAGAATTCTCTGCACATATCATCACAATGTTCCTTGTCACCTTTAATCACAATGCTCCAAGCCCCTTGTCATCACAATGCTCCAGAATTCTTCTCATCACAATGTTCCATGACCGTGTCATCACAATGCTCCATGGCCATTGTCATCACAATGCTCCAGAATTCTTGTCATCACAATGTTCCATGGCCGTGTCAGCACAATGCTCCATGGCCCTTGTCAGCACAATGCTCCAGAATTCTTCTCATCACAATGTTCCATGACCGTGTCATCACAATGCTCCATGGCCCTTGTCATCACAATGCTCCGGAATT
Organism: Balaenoptera acutorostrata; assembly: GCF_949987535.1. NCBI lineage: Eukaryota > Metazoa > Chordata > Mammalia > Artiodactyla > Balaenopteridae > Balaenoptera > Balaenoptera acutorostrata. The sequence continues at coordinate 34,445 of NW_026646181.1, forward strand.
CTTCTCATCACATTGTTCCATGACCGTGCCATCACAATGCTCCATGGTCCTTGTCATCACAATGCTCCAGAATTCTTGTCATCACAATGTTCCATGACCATGTCATCACAATGCTCCATGGCCCTTGTCATCATAATGCTCCAGAATTCTTGACATTACTATATTCCATGAACGTGTCATCACAATGCTCTATGGCGCTTGTCATCAGAATGCTCCAGAATTCTTGTCATCACAATGTTCCCTGGCCGTTTCATCACAATGCTCCATGGCCCTTGTCAGCACAATGCTCCAGAATTCTTGTCATCACAATGTTCCATGACCGTGTCATCACAATGCTCCATGGCCCGTGTCAGCACAATGCTCCAGAATTCTTGTCATCACAATGTTCCATAACCTTGTCATCACAATGCTCCATGGCCCTTGTCAGCACAATGCTCCAGAATTCCTGTCATCACAATGTTCCATGACCGTGTCATCACAATGCTCCGTGGCCCTTGTCATCACAATGCTCAAGAATTCTTGTCATCACAATGTTCCATACCGTGTCATCACAATGCTCCATGGCCATTGTCATCACAATGCTCCAGAATTCTTGTCATCACAATGTTCCATGGCTGTGTCATCACAATGCTCCATGGCCCCTGTCAGCACAATGCTCCAGAATTCTTCTCATCACAATGTTCCATGACCATATCATCAGAATGCTACATGGCCCTTGTCAGCACAATGCTCCAGAATTCTTCTCATCACAATGTTCCATGACCGTGCCATCACAATGCTCCATGGCCCTTGTCATCACAATGCTCCAGAATTCTTGTCATCACAATGTTCCATGGCCGTGTCATCACAATGCCCCATGGCCCTTGTCATCATAATGCTCCAGAATTCTTGTCATTACTATATTCCATGAACGTGTCATCACAATGCTCTATGGCGCTTGTCATCAGAATGCTCCAGAATTCTTGTCATCACAATGTTCCATGACCGTGTCATCACAATGCTCCATGGCCCTTGTCATGACAATGCTCCAGAATTCTTCTCATCATAATCTTCCATGATCATGTCATCACAATGCTCCATGGCCCTTGTCATCACAATGCTCCGGAATTCTTCTCATCACATTGTTCCATGACCGTGTCATCACAATGCTCCATGGCCCTTTTCAGCACAATGCCCCAGAATTCCTGTCATCACAATGTTCCATGACCGTGTCATCACAATGCTCCATGGCACTTGTCATCACAATGCTCCAGAATTCTTGTCATCACAATGTTCCATGACCGTGTCATCACAATGCTCCATGGCACTTGTCATGACAAAGCTCCAGAATTCTTCTCATCACAATCTTCCATGACCATGTCATTACAATGCTCCATGGCCATTGTCATCACAATGCTCCCGAATTCTTGTCATCACAATGTTCCATGGCCCTGTCATCACAATGCTCCATGGCCCTTGTCATCATAATGCTCCAGAATTCTTGTCATCACAATGTTCCATGACCGTACCATCACAATGCTCCATGGCCCTTGTCAGCACAATGCTCCAGAATTCGTCTCATCACAATGTACCATGACCGTGTCATCACAATGCTCCATGGCCCTTGTCAGCACAATGCTCCAGAATTCTTGTCATCACAATGTTCCATGACCGTGTCATCACAATGCTCCATGGCCATTGTCATCACAATGCTCCAGAATTCTTATCATCACAATGTTCCTTGACCGTGTCATCACAATGCTCCATGGCCCTTGTCATCACAATGCTCCAGAATTCTTGTCATCAAAATGTTCCATGGCTGTGTCATCACAATGCTCCATGGCCCTTGTCATCACAATGCTCCGGAATTCTTCTCATCACATTCTTTCATGACCGTGTCATCACAATGCTCGATGGCCCTTTTCAGCACAATGCTCCAGAATTCCTCTCATCACAATGTTCCATGACCGTGTCATCACAATGCTCCATGGCACTTGTCATGACAATGCTCCAGAATTCTTCTCATCACAATGTTCCATGACCATGTCATCACAATGCTCCATGGCAATTGTCATCACAATTCTCCCGAATTCTTGTCATCACAATGTTCCATGGCCCTGTCATCACAATGCTCCATGGCCCTTGTCATCATAATGCTCCAGAATTCTTGTCATCACAATGATCCATGACCGTGTCATCACAATGCTCCATGGCCCTTGTCAGCACAATGCTCCAGAATTCTTGTCATCACAATGTTCCATGACCGTGTCATCACCATGCTCCATGGCCCATGTCATGACAATGCTCCAGAATTCTTCTCATCACAATGTTCCATGACCGTGTCATCACAATGTTCCATGGCCATTGTCATCACAATGCTCCCGAATTCTTGTCATCACAATGTTCCATGGCCCTGTCATCACAGTGCTCCATGGCCCTTGTCATCATAATGTTCCAGAATTCTTCTCATCACAATGTTCCATAACCGTGTCATCACAATGCTCCATGGCCCTTGTCAGCACAATGCTCCAGAATTCTTCTCATCACAATGTTCCATGACCGTGTCATCACAATGCTCCATGGCCCGTGTCAGCACAATGCTCCAGAATTCTTGTCATCACAATGTTCCTTGACCGTGTCATCACAATGCTCCATGGCCCTTGTCATCAGAATGCTCCAGAATTCTTGTCATCACAATGTTCCATGACCGTGTCATCACAATGCTCCATGGCCCTTGTCATCACAATGCTCCAGAATTCTTCTCATCAAAATGTTCCATGGCTGTGTCATCACAATGCTCCATGGCCCTTGTCATCACAATGCTCCGGAATTCTTCTCATCACATTCTTCCATGACCGTGTCATCACAATGCTCGATGGCCATTTTCAGCACAATCCTCCAGAATTCCTCTCATCACAATGTTCCATGACCGTGTCATCACAATGCTCCATGGCACTTGTCATGACAATGCTCCAGAATTCTTCTCATCACAATGATCCATGACCATGTCATCACAATGCTCCATGGCCATTTTCATCACAATGCTCCCGAATTCTTGTAATCACAATGTTCCATGGCCCTGTCATCACAATGCTCCATGGCCGTTGTCATCATAATGCTCCAGAATTCTTCTCATCACAATATTCCATGACCGTGTCATCACAATGCTCCATGGCCCGTGTCAGCACAATGCTCCAGAATTCTTCTCATCACAATGTTCCATGACCATGTCATCACAATGCTCCATGGCCCTTGTCAGCACAATGCTCCAGAATTTTTCTCATCACAATGTTCCATGACCGTGTCATCACAATGCTCCATTGCCCTTGTCATTACAAAGCTCCAGAATTCTTGTCATCACAATGTTCCATGACCGTGTCATCACAATGCTCCATGGCCCTTGTCAGCACAATGTTCCATGACACTTTTTGTCACAATACTCCATGACCACAGTCATCACAGAATTCTCTGCACATATCATCACAATGTTCCTTGTCACCTTTAATCACAATGCTCCAAGCCCCTTGTCATCACAATGCTCCAGAATTCTTCTCATCACAATGTTCCATGACCGTGTCATCACAATGCTCCATGGCCATTGTCATCACAATGCTCCAGAATTCTTGTCATCACAATGTTCCATGGCCGTGTCAGCACAATGCTCCATGGCCCTTGTCAGCACAATGCTCCAGAATTCTTCTCATCACAATGTTCCATGACCGTGTCATCACAATGCTCCATGGCCCTTGTCATCACAATGCTCCGGAATTCTTCTCATCACATTGTTCCATGACCGTGCCATCACAATGCTCCATGGTCCTTGTCATCACAATGCTCCAGAATTCTTGTCATCACAATGTTCCATGACCATGTCATCACAATGCTCCATGGCCCTTGTCATCATAATGCTCCAGAATTCTTGACATTACTATATTCCATGAACGTGTCATCACAATGCTCTATGGCGCTTGTCATCAGAATGCTCCAGAATTCTTGTCATCACAATGTTCCCTGGCCGTTTCATCACAATGCTCCATGGCCCTTGTCAGCACAATGCTCCAGAATTCTTGTCATCACAATGTTCCATGACCGTGTCATCACAATGCTCCATGGCCCGTGTCAGCACAATGCTCCAGAATTCTTGTCATCACAATGTTCCATAACCTTGTCATCACAATGCTCCATGGCCCTTGTCAGCACAATGCTCCAGAATTCCTGTCATCACAATGTTCCATGACCGTGTCATCACAATGCTCCGTGGCCCTTGTCATCACAATGCTCAAGAATTCTTGTCATCACAATGTTCCATACCGTGTCATCACAATGCTCCATGGCCATTGTCATCACAATGCTCCAGAATTCTTGTCATCACAATGTTCCATGGCTGTGTCATCACAATGCTCCATGGCCCCTGTCAGCACAATGCTCCAGAATTCTTCTCATCACAATGTTCAATGACCATATCATCAGAATGCTACATGGCCCTTGTCAGCACAATGCTCCAGAATTCTTCTCATCACAATGTTCCATGACCGTGCCATCACAATGCTCCATGGCCCTTGTCATCACAATGCTCCAGAATTCTTGTCATCACAATGTTCCATGGCCGTGTCATCACAATGCCCCATGGCCCTTGTCATCATAATGCTCCAGAATTCTTGTCATTACTATATTCCATGAACGTGTCATCACAATGCTCTATGGCGCTTGTCATCAGAATGCTCCAGAATTCTTGTCATCACAATGTTCCATGACCGTGTCATCACAATGCTCCATGGCCCTTGTCATGACAATGCTCCAGAATTCTTCTCATCATAATCTTCCATGATCATGTCATCACAATGCTCCATGGCCCTTGTCATCACAATGCTCCGGAATTCTTCTCATCACATTGTTCCATGACCGTGTCATCACAATGCTCCATGGCCCTTTTCAGCACAATGCCCCAGAATTCCTGTCATCACAATGTTCCATGACCGTGTCATCACAATGCTCCATGGCACTTGTCATCACAATGCTCCAGAATTCTTGTCATCACAATGTTCCATGACCGTGTCATCACAATGCTCCATGGCACTTGTCATGACAAAGCTCCAGAATTCTTCTCATCACAATCTTCCATGACCATGTCATTACAATGCTCCATGGCCATTGTCATCACAATGCTCCCGAATTCTTGTCATCACAATGTTCCATGGCCCTGTCATCACAATGCTCCATGGCCCTTGTCATGACAATGCTCCAGAATTCTTCTCATCACAATGTTCCATGACCGTGTCATCACAATGCTCCATGGCCATTTTCATCACAATGCTCCAGAATTCTTGTCATCACAATGTTCCATGACCGTGTCATCACAATGCTCCATGGCACTTGTCATGACAAAGCTCCAGAATTCTTCTCATCACAATGTTCCATGACCGTGTCATCACAATGCTCCATGGCCCGTGTCAGCACAATGCTCCAGAATTCTTGTCATCACAATGTTCCTTGACCGTGTCATCACAATGCTCCATGGCCCTTGTCATCAGAATGCTCCAGAATTCTTGTCATCACAATGTTCCATGACCGTGTCATCACAATGCTCCATGGCCCTTGTCATCACAATGCTCCAGAATTCTTGTCATCACAATGTTCAATGACCGTGTCATCACCATGCTCCATGGCACTTGTCATGACAATGCTCCAGAATTCTTCTCATCACAATGTTCCATGACCGTGTCATGACAATGCTCCATGGCCATTGTCATCACAATGCTCCCGAATTCTTGTCATCACAATGTTCCATGGCCCTGTCATCACAATGCTCCATGGCCCTTGTCATCACCATGCTCCAGAATTCTTGTCATCACAATGTTCAATGACCGTGTCATCACAATGCTCCATGGCCCTTGTCATGACAATGCTCCAGAATTCTTCTCATCACAATGTTCCATGACCGTGTCATGACAATGCTCCATGGCCATTGTCATCACAATGCTCCCGAATTCTTGTCATCACAATGTTCCATGGCCCTGTCATCACAATGCTCCATGGCCCTTGTCATCACAATGCTCCAGAATTCTTGTCATCACAATGTTCAATGACCGTGTCATCACAATGCTCCATGGCCCTTGTCATGACAATGCTCCAGAATTCTTCTCATCACAATGTTCCATGACCGTGTCATGACAATGCTCCATGGCCATTGTCATCACAATGCTCCCGAATTCTTGTCATCACAATGTTCCATGGCCCTGTCATCACAGTGCTCCATGGCCCTTGTCATCATAATGTTCCAGAATTCTTCTCATCACAATGTTCCATAACCGTGTCATCACAATGCTCCATGGCCCTTGTCAGCACAATGCTCCAGAATTCTTCTCATCACAATGTTCAATGACCGTGTCATCACAATGCTCCATGGCCCGTGTCAGCACAATGCTCCAGAATTCTTGTAATCACAATGTTCCTTGACCGTGTCATCACAATGCTCCATGGCCCTTGTCATCAGAATGCTCCAGAATTCTTGTCATCACAATGTTCCATGACCGTGTCATCACAATGCTCCATGGCCCTTGTCATCACAATGCTCCAGAATTCTTGTCATCACAATGTTCCATGACCGTGTCATCACAATGCTCCATGGCCATTGTCATCACAATGCTCCAGAATTCTTATCATCACAATGTTCCATGACCGTGTCATCACAATGCTCCATGGCCCGTGTCAGCACAATGCTCCAGAATTCTTGTCATCACAATGTTCCATGACCGTGTCATCACAATGCTCCATGGCCCTTGTCATCACAATGCTCCAGAATTCTTGTCATCACAATGTTCCATGACCGTGTCATCACCATGCTCCATGGCCCTTGTCATGACAATGCTCCAGAATTCTTCTCATCACAATGTTCCATGACCGTGTCATCACAATGCTCCATGGCCATTGTCATAACAATGCTCCCGAATTCTTGTCATCACAATGTTCCATGGCCCTGTCATCACAATGCTCCATGGCCCTTGTCATCACAATGCTCCAGAATTCTTGTCATCACAATGTTCAATGACCGTGTCATCACAATGCTCCATGGCCCTTGTCATGACAATGCTCCAGAATTCTTCTCATCAAAATGTTCCATGACCGTGTCATCACAATGCTCCATGGCCATTGTCATCACAATGCTCCAGAATTCTTGTCATCAAAATGTTCCATGGCTGTGTCATCACAATGCTCCATGGCCCTTGTCATCACAATGCTCCGGAATTCTTCTCATCACATTCTTCCATGACCGTGTCATCACAAGGCTCGATGGCCCTTTTCAGCACAATCCTCCAGAATTCCTCTCATCACAATGTTCCATGACCGTGTCATCACAATGCTCCATGGCACTTGTCATGACAATGTTCCAGGATTCTTCTCATCACAGTGATCCATGACCATGTCATCACAATGCTCCATGGCCATTGTCATCACAATGCTTCCGAATTCTTGTCATCACAATGTTCCATGGCCCTGTCATCACAATGCTCCATGGCCCTTGTCATCATAATGCTCCTGAATTCTTGTCATCACAATGTTCCATGACAGTGTCATCACAATGCTCCATGGCCCTTGTCAGCACAATTCTCCAGAATTCTTGTCATCACAATGTTCCATGACGGTGTAATCACAATGCTCCATGGCCCTTGTCATGACAATGCTCCAGAATTCTTCTCATCACAATGTTCCATGACCTTGTCATCACAATGCTCCATGGCCATTGTCATCACAATTCTCCCGAATTCTTGTCATCACAATGTTCCATGGCCCTGTCATCACAGTGCTCCATGGCCCTTGTCATCATAATGTTCCAGAATTCTTCTCATCACAATGTTCCATAACCGTGTCATCACAATGCTCCATGGCCCTTGTCAGCACAATGCTCCAGAATTCTTCTCATCACAATATTACATGACCGTGTCATCACAATGCTCCATGGCCCGTGTCAGCACAATGCTCCAGAATTCTTCTCATCACAATGTTCCATGACCATGTCATCACAATGCTCCATGGACCTTGTCAGCACAATGCTCCAGAATTTTTCTCATCACAATGTTCCATGACCGTGTCATCACAATGCTCCATTGCCCTTGTCATTACAATGCTCCAGAATTCTTCTCATCACAATGTTCCATGACTGTGCCATCACAATGCTCCATGGCCCTTGTCATCACAATGCTCCAGAATTCTTGTCATCACAATGCTCCATGGCCCTTGTCATCATAATGCTCCTGAATTCTTGTCATTACTATATTCCATGAACGTGTCATCACAATGCTCTATGGCGCTTGTCATCAGAATGCTCCAGAATTCTTGTCATCACAATCTTCCATGACCGTGTCATCTCAATGCTCCATGGCCCTTGTCATCACAATGCTCCAGAATTCTTGTCATCACAATGTTCCATGACCGTGTCATCACCATGCTCCATGGCCCTTGTCATGACAATGCTCCAGAATTCTTCTCATCACAATGTTCCATTACCGTGTCATGACAATGCTCCATGGCCATTGTCATCACAATGCTCCCGAATTCTTGTCATCACAGTGTTCCATGGCCCTGTCATCACAATGCTCCATGGCCCTTGTCATCACAATGCTCCAGAATTCTTGTCATCACAATGATCAATGACCGTGTCATCACAATGCTCCATGGCCCTTGTCATGACAATGCTCCAGAATTCTTCTCATCAAAATGTTCCATGACCGTGTCATCACAATGCTCCATGGCCCTTTTCAGCACAATGTTCCAGAATTCCTGTCATCACAATGTTCCATGACCGTGTCATCACAATGCTCCATGGCGCTTGTCATCACAATGCTCCAGAATTCTTGTCATCACAATATTCCATACCGTGTCATCACAATGCTCCATGGCCATTGTCATCACAATGCTCCAGAATTCTTGTCATCACAATGTTCAATGACCGTGTCATCACAATGCCCCATGGCCCTTGTCATGACAATGCTCCAGAATTCTTCTCATCACAATGTTCCATGACCGTGTCATCACAATGCTCCATGGCCATTGTCATCACAATGCTCCAGAATTCTTGTCATCAAAATGTTCCATGGCTGTGTCATCACAATGCTCCATGGCCCTTGTCAGCACAATGCTCCAGAATTATTGTCATCACAATGTTCCATGACCGTGTCATCACAATGCTCCATGGCCCTTGTCAGCACAATGTTCCATGACACTTTTTGTCACAATACTCCATGACCACAGTCATCACAGAATTCTCTGCACATATCATCACAATGTTCCTTGTCACCTTTAATCACAATGCTCCATGCCCTTTAATCATAATGCTCCAGAATTCTTCTCATCGCAATGTTCCATGGCCCTGTCATCACAGTGCTCCATGGCCCTTGTCATCATAATGTTCCAGAATTCTTCTCATCACAATGTTCCATGACCGTGTCATCACAATGCTCCATGGCCCGTGTCAGCACAATGCTCCAGAATTCTTGTCATCACAATGTTCCTTGACCGTGTCATCACAATGCTCCATGGCCCTTGTCATCAGAATGCTCCAGAATTCTTGTCATCACAATGTTCCATGACCGTGTCATCACAATGCTCCATGGCCCTTGTCATCACAATGCTCCAGAATTCTTGTCATCACAATGTTCCATGACCGTGTCATCACCATGCTCCATGGCCCTTGTCATGACAATGCTCCAGAATTCTTCTCATCACAATGTTCCATGACCGTGTCATGACAATGCTCCATGGCAATTGTCATCACAATGCTCCCGAATTCTTGTCATCACAATGTTCCATGGCCCTGTCATCACAATGCTCCATAGCCCTTGTCATCACAATGCTCCAGAATTCTTGTCATCACAATGTTCAATGACCGTGTCATCACAATGCTCCATGGCCCTTGTCATGACAATGCTCCAGAATTCTTCTCATCAAAATGTTCCATGACCGTGTCATCACAATGCTCCATGGCCATTGTCATCACAATGCTCCAGAATTCTTGTCATCAAAATGTTCCATGGCTGTGTCATCACAATGCTCCATGGCCCTTGTCATCACAATGCTCCGGAATTCTTCTCATCACATTCTTCCATGACCGTGTCATCACAATGCTCGATGGCCCTTTTCAGCACAATCCTCCAGAATTCCTCTCATCACAATGTTCCATGACCGTGTCATCACAATGCTCCATGGCACTTGTCATGACAATGCTCCAGAATTCTTCTCATCACAATGATCCATGACCATGTCATCACAATGCTCCATGGCCATTGTCATCACAATGCTCCGGAATTCTTCTCATCACATTCTTCCATGACCGTGTCATCACAATGCTCCATGGCCCTTGTCAGCACAATGCTCCAGAATTCTTGTCATCACAATGCTCCATGGCCCTTGTCATGACAATGGTCCAGAATTCTTCTCATCACAATGTTCCATGACCTTGTCATCACAATGCTCCATGGCCATTGTCATCACAATTCTCCCGAATTCTTGTCATCACAATGTTCCATGGCCCTGTCATCACAGTGCTCCATGGCCCTTGTCATCATAATGTTCCAGAATTCTTCTCATCACAATGTTCCATAACCGTGTCATCACAATGCTCCATGGCCCTTGTCAGCACAATGCTCCAGAATTCTTCTCATCACAATGTTCCATGACCGTGTCATCACAATGCTCCATGGCCCGTGTCAGCACAATGCTCCAGAATTCTTCTCATCACAATGTTCCATGACCATGTCATCACAATGCTCCATGGCCCTTGTCAGCACAATGTTCCATGACACTTTTTGTCACAATACTCCATGACCACAGTCATCACAGAATTCTCTGCACATATCATCACAATGTTCCTTGTCAACTTTAATCACAATGCTCCATGCCCTTTAATCACAATGTTCCAGAATTCTTCTCATCACAATGTTCCATGACCGTGTCATCACAATGCTCCATGGCCATTGTCATCACAATGCTCCAGAATTCTTGTCATCACAATGTTCCATGGCCGTGTCAGCACAATGGTCCATGGCCATTGTCATCACAATGCTCCAGAATTCTTCTCATCACAATGTTCCATGACCGTGTCATCAAAATGCTCCATGGCCCTTGTCATGACAATGCTCCAGAATTCTTCTCATCACAATGTTCCATGACCGTGTCATCACAATGCTCCATGGCCATTGTCATCACAATGCTCCAGAATTCTTGTCATCACAATGTTCCATGGCTGTGTCATCACAATGCTCCATGGCCCTTGTCATCACAATGCTCCGGAATTCCTCTCATCACAATGTTCCATGACCGTGTCATCACAATGCTCCATGGCCCTTTTCATCACAATGCTCCAGAATTCTTGCCATCAGAATGTTCCATGGCTGTGTCATCACACTGCTCCATGGCCCTTGTCATCATAATGCTCCAGAATTCTTGTAATCACAATGTTCCATGACCGTATCATCACAATGCTCCCTGGTCCTTGTCAGCACAATGCTCCAGAATTCTTCTCATCACAATGTTCCATGACCATGCCATCACAATGCTCCATGGCCCTTGTCATCACAATGCTCCAGAATTCTTGTCATCACAATGTTCCATGACCGTGTCATCACAATGCTCCATCGCCTTTGTCATCAGAATGCTCCAGAATTCTTGTCATCACAATTTTCCATGACCGTGTCATCACAATGCTCCATGGCCATTGTCATCACAATGCTCCCGAATTCTTGTCAACACAATGTTCCATGGCCCTGTCATCACAATGCTCCATGGCCCTTGTCAGCACAATGTTCCATGACACTTTTTGTCCCAATACTCCATGACCACTGTCATCACAGAGTTCTCTACCCATATCATCACAATGTTCCTTGTCACCTTTAATCACAATGCTCCATGCCCTTTCATCACAATGCTCCAGAAATATTGTCATCGCAATGTTCCTTGACCATGTCATCACAATGCTCCATGACCCTTGTCATCACAATGATCCAGAATTCTTCTCATCACAATGTTCCATGACCGTGTCATCACAATGCTCCATGGCCCTTGTCATCACAATGCTGCAGAATTCTTGTCATCACAATATTCCATGACCGTGTCATCACAATGCTCCAAGCCCCTTGTCATCACAAGGTTCCAGAATTCTTGTCATCACAATGTTCCATGAACGTATCATCACAATTCTCCATGGCGCTTGTCAGCACAATGCTCCAGAATTCTTCTCATCACAATGTTCCATGACCGTGTCATCACAATGCTCCATGGCCATTGTCATCACAATGCTCCGGAATTCTTCTCATCACATTCTTCCATGACCGTGTCATCACAATGCTCGATGGCCCTTTTCAGCACAATGCTCCAGAATTCTTCTCATCACAATGTTCCATGACCGTGTCATCACAATGCTCCATGGCCCTTGTCATCCTAATGCTCCAGAATTCTTGACATTACTATATTCCATGAACGTGTCATCACAATGCTCTATGGCGCTTGTCATCAGAATGCTCCAGAATTCTTGTCATCACAATGTTCCCTGGCCGTTTCATCACAATGCTCCATCGCCTTTGTCATCAGAATGCTCCAGAATTCTTGTCATCACAATGTTCCATAACCGTGTCATCACAATGCTCCATGGCCCTTGTCAGCACAATGCTCCAGAATTCTTGTCTTCGCAATGTTCCATGACCGTGTCATCACAATGCTCCATGACCCATGTCATCACAATGCTCCAGAATTCTTGTCATCACAATGTTCCATGACCGTGTCATCACAATGCTCCATGGCCCGTGTCAGCACAATGCTCCAGAATTCTTGTCATCACAATGTTCCATAACCGTGTCATCACAATGCTCCACGGCCCTTGTCAGCACAATGCTCCAGAATTCCTGTCATCACAATGTTCCATGACCGTGTCATCACAATGCTCCATGGCCCTTGTCATCACAATGCTCCGGAATTCTTCTCATCACATTGTTCCATGACCGTGTCATCACAATGCTCCATGGCCCTTTTCAGCACAATGCTCCAGAATTCCTGTCATCACAATGTTCCATGACCGTGTCATCACAATGCTCCATGGCACTTGTCATCACAATGCTCCAGAATTCTTGTCATCACAATGTTCCATGACCGTGTCATCACAATGCTCCATGGCCCTTGTCATGACAATGCTCCAGAATTCTTCTCATCAAAATCTTCCATGACCATGTCATTACAATGCTCCATGGCCATTGTCATCACAATGCTCCCGAATTCTTGTCATCACAATGTTCCATGGCCCTGTCATCACAATGCTCCATGGCCCTTGTCATCATAATGCTCCAGAATTCTTGTCATCACAATGTTCCATGACCGTACCATCACAATGCTCCATGGCCCTTGTCAGCACAATGCTCCAGAATTCTTGTCATCACAATGTTCCATGACCGTGTCATCACAATGCTCCATGGCCCTTGTCAGTACAATGTTCCATGACAATTTTGTCACAATACTCCATGACCAATGTCATCCCAGAGTTCTCTGCCCATATCATCAGAATGTTCTTTGTCAACTTTAATCACAATGCTCCATGCACTTTCATCACAAACTCCAGAAATCTTGTCATCGCAATGTTCCTTGACCATGTCATCACAATGCTCCATGACCCTTGTCATCACAATGATCCAGAATTCTTGTCATCACAATGTTCCATGGCCCTCTCATCACAATGATCCATGGCCCTTGTCATCATAATGTTCCAGAATTCTTCTCATCACAATGTTCCATGTCTGTGTCATCACAATGCTCCATGGCCCTTGTCATCACAATGCTGCAGAATTCTTGTCATCACAATATTCCATGACCGTGTCATCACAATGCTCCAAGACCCTTGTCATCACAATGCTCCAGAATTCTTGTCATCACAATGTTCCATGAACGTATCATCACAATGCTCCATGGCGCTTCTCCGCACAATGCTCCAGAATTCTTCTCATCAATATGTTCCATGACCGTGTCATCCCAATGCTCCATGGCCCTTGTCCGTACAATGCTCCAGAATTCTTGTCATCACAATGTTCCATGACCATGTCATCACAATGCTCCATGGCCCTTGTCATGACAATACTCCAGAATTCTTCTCATCACAATGTTCCATGACCGTGTCATCACAATGCCCCATGGCCCTTGTCATGACATTGCTCCAGAATTCTTCTCATCACAATGTTCCATGACCGTGTCATCACAATGCTCCATGGCCATTGTCATCACAATGCTCCAGAATTCTTGTCATCACAATATTCCATGGCCGTGTCATCACAATGCTCCATGGCCCTTGTCATCACAATGCTCCAGAATTCTTGTCATCACAATGTTCAATGACCGTGTCATCACAATGCTCCATGGCCCTTGTCATGACAATGCTCCAGAATTCTTCTCATCACAATGTTCCATGACCGTGTCATCACAATGCTCCATGGCCATTGTCATCACAATGCTCCAGAATTCTTGTCATCAAAATGTTCCATGGCTGTGTCATCACAATGCTCCATGGCCCTTGTCATCACAATGCTCCGGAATTCTTCTCATCACATTCTTCCATGACCATGTCATCACAATGCTCGATGGCCCTTTTCAGCACAATGCTCCAGAATTCCTCTCATCACAATGTTCCATGACCATGTCATCACAATGCTCCATGGCCCTTTTCATCACAATGCTCCAGAATTCTTGTCATCACAATGTTCCATACCGTGTCATCACAATGCTACATGGCCATTGTCATCACAATGATCCAGAATTCTTGTCATCACAATGTTCCATGGCCGTGTCATCACAATGCTCCATGGCCCTTGTCAGCACAATGCTCCAGAATTCTTCTCATCACAATGTTCCATGACCGTGTCATCACAATGCTCCATGGCCCTTGTCAGTACAATGTTCCATGACACTTTTTGTCACAATACTCCATGACCAATGTCATCCCAGAGTTCTCTGCCTATATCATCAGAATGTTCCTTGTCAACTTTAATCACAATGCTCCATGCCCTTTCATCACAATGCTCCAGAAATCTTGTCATCGCAATGTTCCTTGACCATGTCATCACAATGCTCCATGACCCTTGTCATCACAATGATCCAGAATTCTTGTCATCACAATGTTCCATGACCGTGTCATCACAATGCTCCATGGCCCTTGTCATCACAATGCTCCAGAATTCTTGTCATCACAATATTCCATGACCGTGTCATCACAATGCTCCAAGACCCTTGTCATCACAATGCTCCAGAATTCTTGTCATCACAATGATCCATGAACGTATCATCACAATGCTCCATGGCGTTTCTCAGCACAATGCTCCAGAATTCTTCTCATCAATATGTTCCATGACCGTGTCATCACAATGCTCCATGGCCCTTGTCCGTACAATGCTCCAGAATTCTTGTCATCACAATGTTCAATGACCATGTCATCACAATGCTCCATGGCCCTTGTCATGACAATACTCCAGAATTCTTCTCATCACAATGTTCCATGACCGTGTCATCACAATGCCCCATGGCCCTTGTCATGACATTGCTCCAGAATTCTTCTCATCACAATGTTCCATGACCGTGTCATCACAATGCTCCATGGCCATTGTCATCACAATGCTCCAGAATTCTTGTCATCACAATATTCCATGGCCGTGTCATCACAATGCCCCATGGCCCTGGTCATCACAATGCTCCAGAATTCTTGTCATCACAATGTTCAATGACCGTGTCATCACAATGCTCCATGTCCCTTGTCATGACAATGCTCCAGAATTCTTCTCATCACAATGTTCCATGACCGTGTCATCACAATGCTCCATGGCCATTGTCATCACAATGCTCCAGAATTCTTGTCATCAAAATGTTCCATGGCTGTGTCATCACAATGCTCCATGGCCCTTGTCATCACAATGCTCCGGAATTCTTCTCATCACATTGTTCCATGACCGTGTCATCACAATGCTCCATGGCCCTTTTCAGCACAATGCTCCAGAATTCCTGTCATCACAATATTCCATGACCGTGTCATCACAATGCTCCATGGCACTTGTCATCACAATGCTCCTGAATTCTTGTCATCACAATGTTCCATGACCGTGTCATCACAATGCTCCATGGCCCTTGTCAGCACAATGCTCCAGAATTCTTCTCATCACAATGTTCCATGACCGTGTCATCACAATGCTCCATGGCCCTTATCAGCACAATGTTCCATGACACTTTTTGTCCCAATACTCCATGACCAATGTCATCCCAGAGTTCTCGGCCCATATCATCACAATGTTCCTTGTCAACTGTAATCACAATGCTCCATGCCCTTTCATCACAATGCTCCAGAAATCTTGTCATCGCAATGTTCCTTGACCATGTCATCACAATGCTCCATGACCCTTGTCATCACAATGATCCAGAATTCTTCTCATCACAATGTTCCATGACCGTGTCATCACAATGCTCCATGGCCCTTGTCATCACAATGCTCCAGAATTCTTGTCATCACAATGTTCCATGACCGTGTCATCACAATGCTCCATGGCCCTTGTCCGTACAATGCTCCAGAATTCTTGTCATCACAATGTTCCATGACCATGTCATCACAATGCTCCATGGCACTTGTCATGACAATACTCCAGAATTCTTCTCATCACAATGTTCCATGACCGTGTCATCACAATGCCCCATGGCCCTTGTCATGACATTGCTCCAGAATTCTTCTCATCACAATGTTCCATGACCGTGTCATCACAATGCTCCATGTCCCTTGTCATCACAATGCTCCAGAATTCTTGTCATCACAATGTTCAATGACCGTGTCATCACAATGCTCCATGTCCCTTGTCATCACAATGCTCCAGAATTCTTGTCATCAAAATGTTCCATGGCTGTGTCATCACAATGCTCCATGGCCCTTGTCATCACAATGCTCCAGAATTCTTGTCATCACAATGTTCCATGACCGTGTCATCACAATGCTCCATGGCCCTTGTCCGTACAATGCTCCAGAATTCTTGTCATCACAATGTTCCATGACCATGTCATCACAATGCTCCATGGCACTTGTCATGACAATACTCCAGAATTCTTCTCATCACAATGTTCCATGACCGTGTCATCACAATGCCCCATGGCCCTTGTCATGACATTGCTCCAGAATTCTTCTCATCACAATGTTCCATGACCGTGTCATCACAATGCTCCATGGCCATTGTCATCACAATGCTCCAGAATTCTTGTCATCACAATATTCCATGGCCGTGTCATCACAATGCCCCATGGCCCTGGTCATCACAATGCTCCAGAATTCTTGTCATCACAATGTTCCATGACCGTGTCATCACAATGCTCCATGGCCATTGTCATCACAATGCTCCAGAATTCTTGTCATCAAAATGTTCCATGGCTGTGTCATCACAATGCTCCATGGCCCTTGTCATCACAATGCTCCGGAATTCTTCTCATCACATTGTTCCATGACCGTGTCATCACAATGCTCCATGGCCCTTTTCAGCACAATGCTCCAGAATTCCTGTCATCACAATATTCCATGACCGTGTCATCACAATGCTCCATGGCACTTGTCATCACAATGCTCCTGAATTCTTGTCATCACAATGTTCCATGACCGTGTCATCACAATGCTCCATGGCCCTTGTCAGCACAATGCTCCAGAATTCTTCTCATCACAATGTTCCATGACCGTGTCATCACAATGCTCCATGGCCCTTATCAGCACAATGTTCCATGACACTTTTTGTCCCAATACTCCATGACCAATGTCATCCCAGAGTTCTCGGCCCATATCATCACAATGTTCCTTGTCAACTGTAATCACAATGCTCCATGCCCTTTCATCACAATGCTCCAGAAATCTTGTCATCGCAATGTTCCTTGACCATGTCATCACAATGCTCCATGACCCTTGTCATCACAATGATCCAGAATTCTTCTCATCACAATGTTCCATGACCGTGTCATCACAATGCTCCATGGCCCTTGTCATCACAATGCTCCAGAATTCTTGTCATCACAATGTTCCATGACCGTGTCATCACAATGCTCCATGGCCCTTGTCCGTACAATGCTCCAGAATTCTTGTCATCACAATGTTCCATGACCATGTCATCACAATGCTCCATGGCACTTGTCATGACAATACTCCAGAATTCTTCTCATCACAATGTTCCATGACCGTGTCATCACAATGCCCCATGGCCCTTGTCATGACATTGCTCCAGAATTCTTCTCATCACAATGTTCCATGACCGTGTCATCACAATGCTCCATGGCCATTGTCATCACAATGCTCCAGAATTCTTGTCATCACAATATTCCATGGCCGTGTCATCACAATGCTCCATGGCACTTGTCATCACAATGCTCCAGAATTCTTGTCATCACAATGTTCCATGACCGTGTCATCACAATGCTCCATGGCCCTTGTCATGACAATGCTCCAGAATTCTTCTCATCACAATGTTCCATTACCGTGTCATCACAATGCTCCATGGCCATTGTCATCACAATGCTCCAGAATTCTTGTCATCAAAATGTTCCATGGCTGTGTCATCACAATGCTCCATGGCCCTTGTCATCACAATGCTCTGGAATTCTTCTCATCACATTCTTCCATGACCGTGTCATCACAATGCTCGATGGCCCTTTTCAGCACAATGCTCCAGAATTCCTCTCATCACAATGTTCCATGACCATGTCATCACAATGCTCCATGGCCCTTTTCATCACAATGCTCCAGAATTCTTGTCATCACAATGTTCAATGACCGTGTCATCACAATGCTCCATGGCCCTTGTTAGCACAATGCTCCAGAATTCTTCTCATCACAATGTTCCATGACCGTGTCATCACAATGCTCCATGGCCCTTGTCATCACAATGCTCCAGAATTCTTGTCATCACAATGTTCCATGGCCGTGTCATCACAATGCTCCATGGCCCTTGTCAGCACAATGCTCCAGAATTCTTCTCATCACAATGTTCCATGACCGTGTCATCACAATGCTCCATGGCCCTTGTCATCACAATGCTCCGGAATTCTTCTCATCACATTGTTCCAAGACCGTGTCATCACAATGCTCCATGGCCCTTTTCAGCACAATGCTCCAGAATTCCTGTCATCACAAAGTTCCATGACCGTGTCATCACAATGCTCCATGGCCCTTGTCATCACAATGTTCCAGAATTCTTGTCATCACAATGTTCCATGACCGTGTCATCACAATGCTCCATGGCCCTTGTCATGACAATGCTCCAGAATTCTTCTCATCACAATGTTCCATGACCATGTCATCACAATGCTCCATGGCCATTGTCATCACAATGCTCCCGAATTCTTGTCATCACAATGTTCCATGGCCCTGTCATCACAATGCTCCATGGCCCTTGTCATCATAATGCTCCAGAATTCTTGTCATCACAATGTTCCATGACCGTGTCATCACAATGCTCCATGGCCCTTGTTAGCACAATGCTCCAGAATTATTCTCATCACTATGTTCCATGACCGTGTCATCACAATGCTCCATGGCCCTTGTCATCACAATGCTCCGGAATTCTTCTCATCACATTGTTCCATGACCGTGTCATCATAATGCTCCATGGCCCTTTTCAGCACAATGCTCCAGAATTCCTGTCATCAAAATGTTCCATGACCGTGTCATCACAATGCTCCATGGCCCTTGTCATCACAATGCTCAAGAATTCTTGTCATCACAATGTTCCATACCGTGTCATCACAATGCTCCATGGCCATTGTCATCACAATGCTCCGGAATTCTTCTCATCACATTGTTCCATGACCGTGTCATCACAATGCTCCATGGCCCTTGTCCGTACAATGCTCCAGAATTCTTGTCATCACAATGTTCCATGACCATGTCATCACAATGCTCCATGGCCCTTGTCATGACAATACTCCAGAATTCTTCTCATCACAATGTTCCATGACCATGTCATCACAATGCCCCATGGCCCTTGTCATGACATTGCTCCAGAATATTTCTCATCACAATGTTCCATGACCGTGTCATCACAATGCTCCATGGCCATTGTCATCACAATGCTCCAGAATTCTTGTCATCACAATATTCCATGGCCGTGTCATCACAATGCTCCATGGCCCTTGTCATCACAATGCTCCAGAATTCTTGTCATCACAATGTTCAATGACCGTGTCATCACAATGCTCCATGGCCCTTGTCATGACAATGCTCCAGAATTCTTCTCATCACAATGTTCCATGACCGTGTCATCACAATGCTGCATGGCCATTGTCATCACAATGCTCCAGAATTCTTGTCATCAAAATGTTCCATGGCTGTGTCATCACAATGCTCCATGGCCCTTGTCATCACAATGCTCCGGAATTCTTCTCATCACATTGTTCCATGACCGTGTCATCACAATGCTCCATGGCCCTTTTCAGCACAATGCTCCAGAATTCCTGTCATCACAATGTTCCATGACCGTGTCATCACAATGCTCCATGGCACTTGTCATCACAATGCTCCAGAATTCTTGTCATCACAATGTTTCATGACCGTGTCATCACAATGCTCCATGGCCCTTGTCATGACAATGCTCCAGAATTCTTCTCATTACAATCTTCCATGACCATGTCATCACAATGCTCCATGGCCATTGTCATCACAATGCTCCCGAATTCTTGTCATCACAATGTTCCATGACCGTGTCATCACAATGCTCCATGGCCCTTGTCAGCACAATGCTCCAGAATTCTTGTCATCACAATGTTCCATGACCGTGTCATCACAATGCTCCATGGCCCTTATCATCACAATGCTCCGGAATTCTTCTCATCACATTGTTCCATGACCGTGTCATCACAATGCTCCATGGCCCTTTTCAGCACAATGCTCCAGAATTCCTGTCATCACAATGTTCCATGACCGTGTCATCACAATGCTCCGTGGCCCTGGTCATCACAATGCTCAAGAATTCTTGTCATCACAATGTTCCATACCGTGTCATCACAATGCTCCATGGCCATTGTCATCACAATGCTCCAGAATTCTTGTCATCAAAATGTTCCATGGCTGTGTCATCACAATGCTCCATGGCCCTTGTCATCACAATGCTCCAGAATTCTTCTCATCACAATGTTCCATGACCGTATCATCACAATGCTCTATGGCCCTTGTCATCACAATGCTCCAGAATTCTTCTCATCACAATGTTCCATGACCGTATCATGAAAATGCTCTATGGCCCTTGTCAGCACAATGCTCCAGAATTCTTCTCATCACAATGTTCCATGACCGTGCCATCACAATGTTCCATGGCCCTTGTCATCACAATGCTACAGAATTCTTGTCATCACAATGTTCCATGGCCGTGTCATCACAATGCTCCATGGCCCTTGTCATCACAATGCTCTGGAATTCTTCTCATCACATTCTTCCATGACCGTGTCATCACAATGCTCGATGGCCCTTTTCAGCACAATGCTCCAGAATTCCTCTCATCACAATGTTCCATGACCATGTCATCACAATGATCCATGGCCCTTTTCATCACAATGCTCCAGAATTCTTGTCATCACAATGTTCCATACCGTGTCATCACAATGCTACATGGCCATTGTCATCACAATGCTCCAGAATTCTTGTCATCACAATGTTCCATGGCCGTGTCATCACAATGCTCCATGGCCCTTGTCAGCACAATGCTCCAGAATTCTTCTCATCACAATGTTCCATGACCGTGTCATCACAATGCTCCATGGCCCTTGTCATCACAATGCTCCGGAATTCTTCTCATCACATTGTTCCAAGACCGTGTCATCACAATGCTCCATGGCCCTTTTCAGCACAATGCTCCAGAATTCCTGTCATCAAAATGTTCCATGACCGTGTCATCACAATGCTCCATGGCCCTTGTCATCACAATGCTCAAGAATTCTTGTCATCACAATGTTCCATACCGTGTCATCACAATGCTCCATGGCCATTGTCATCACAATGCTCCGGAATTCTTCTCATCACATTGTTCCATGACCGTGTCATCACAATGCTCCATGGCCCTTGTCCGTACAATGCTCCAGAATTCTTGTCATCACAATGTTCCATGACCATGTCATCACAATGCTCCATGGCCCTTGTCATGACAATACTCCAGAATTCTTCTCATCACAATGTTCCATGACCATGTCATCACAATGCCCCATGGCCCTTGTCATGACATTGCTCCAGAATACTTCTCATCACAATGTTCCATGACCGTGTCATCACAATGCTCCATGGCCATTGTCATCACAATGCTCCAGAATTCTTGTCATCACAATATTCCATGGCCGTGTCATCACAATGCTCCATGGCCCTTGTCATCACAATGCTCCAGAATTCTTGTCATCACAATGTTCAATGACCGTGTCATCACAATGCTCCATGGCCCTTGTCATGACAATGCTCCAGAATTCTTCTCATCACAATGTTCCATGACCGTGTAATCACAATGCTCCATGGCCATTGTCATCACAATGCTCCAGAATTCTTGTCATCACAATGTTCCATGACCGTGTCATCACAATGCTCCATGGCCCTTGTCATGACAATGCTCCAGAATTCTTCTCATTACAATCTTCCATGACCATGTCATCACAATGCTCCATGGCCATTGTCATCACAATGCTCCCGAATTCTTCTCATCACAATGTTCCATGGCCCTGTCATCACAATGCTCCATGGCCCTTGTCATCTTAATGCTCCAGAATTCTTGTCATCACAATGTTCCATGACCGTACCATCACAATGCTCCATGGCCCTTGTCATGACAATGCTCAAGAATTCTTCTCATCACAATGTTCCATGACCGTGTCATCACAATGCTCCATGGCCCTTATCAGCACAATGTTCCATGACACCTTTTGTCCCAATACTCCGTGACCAATGTCATCCCAGAGTTCTCTGCCCATATCATCACAATGTTCCTTGTCAACTTTAATCACAATGCTCCATGCCCTTTCATCACAATGCTCCAGAAATCTTGTCATCGCAATGTTCCTTGACCATGTCATCACAATGCTCCATGACCCTTGTCATCAAAATGATCCAGAATTCTTCTCATCACAATGTTCCATGACCGTGTCATCACAATGCTCCATGGCCCTTGTCATCACAATGCTCCAGAATTCTTGTCATCACAATGTTCCATGACCGTGTCATCACAATGCTCCATGTCCCTTGTCAGCACAATGCTCCAGAATTCTTGTCATCACAATGTTCCATGACCGTGTCATCACAATGCTCCAAGGCCCTTTTCAGCACAATGCTCCAGAATTCCTGTCATCACAATGTTCCATGACCGTGTCATCACAATGCTCCATGGCCCTTGTCATCACAATGCTCCAGAAATCTTGTCATCGCAATGTTCCTTGACCATGTCATCACAATGCTCCATGACCCTTGTCATCACAATGATCCAGAATTCTTCTCATCACAATGTTCCATGACCGTGTCATCACAATGCTCCATGGCCCTTGTCATCATAATGCTCAAGAATTCTTCTCATCAAAATGTTCCATGACCATGTCATCACAATGCTCCATGGCCATTTTCATCACAATGCTCCCGAATTCTTGTCATCACAATGTTCCATGGCCCTGTCATCACAATGATCCATGGCCCTTGTCATCATAATGTTCCAGAATTCTTCTCATCACAATGTTCCATGTCCGTGTCATCACAATGCTCCATGGCCCTTGTCATCACAATGCTGCAGAATTCTTGTCATCACAATATTCCATGAACGTGTCATCACAATGCTCCAAGACCCTTGTCATCACAATGCTCCAGAATTCTTGTCATCACAATGTTCCATGAACGTATCATCACAATGCTCCATGGCGCTTCTCAGCACAATGCTCCAGAATTCTTCTCATCAATATGTTCCATGACCGTGTCATCACAATGCTCCATGGCCCTTGTCCGTACAATGCTCCAGAATTCTTGTCATCACAATGTTCCATGACCATGTCATCACAATGCTCCATGGCCCTTGTCATGACAATACTCCAGAATTCTTCTCATCACAATGTTCTATAACCGTGTCATCACAATGCCCCAAGGCCCTTGTCATGACATTGCTCCAGAATTCTTCTCATCACAATGTTCCATGACCGTGTCATCACAATGCTCCATGGCCATTGTCATCACAATGCTCCAGAATTCTTGTCATCACAATGCTCCATGGCCCTTGTCAGCACAATGTTCCATGACACTTTTTGTCCCAATACTCCATGACCACTGTCATCACAGAGTTCTCTACCCATATCATCACAATGTTCCTTGTCACCTTTAATCACAATGCTCCATGCCCTTTCATCACAATGCTCCAGAAATATTGTCATCGCAATGTTCCTTGACCATGTCATCACAATGCTCCATGACCCTTGTCATCACAATGATCCAGAATTATTCTCATCACAATGTTCCATGACCGTGTCATCACAATGCTCCATGGCCCTTGTCATCACAATGCTGCAGAATTCTTGTCATCACAATATTCCATGACCGTGTCATCACAATGCTCCAAGCCCCTTGTCATCACAAGGTTCCAGAATTCTTGTCATCACAATGTTCCATGAACGTATCATCACAATTCTCCATGGCGCTTGTCAGCACAATGCTCCAGAATTCTTTTCATCACAATGCTCCATGCCCTTTCATCACAATGCTCCAGAAATCTTGTCATCGCAATGTTCCTTGACCATGTCATCACAATGCTCCATGACCCTTGTCATCAAAATGATCCAGAATTCTTCTCATCACAATGTTCCATGACCGTGTCATCACAATGCTCCATGGCCCTTGTCATCACAATGCTCCAGAATTCTTGTCATCACAATGTTCCATGACCGTGTCATCACAATGCTCCATGTCCCTTGTCAGCACAATGCTCCAGAATTCTTGTCATCACAATGTTCCATGACCGTGTCATCACAATGCTCCAAGGCCCTTTTCAGCACAATGCTCCAGAATTCCTGTCATCACAATGTTCCATGACCGTGTCATCACAATGCTCCATGGCCCTTGTCATCACAATGCTCCAGAAATCTTGTCATCGCAATGTTCCTTGACCATGTCATCACAATGCTCCATGACCCTTGTCATCACAATGATCCAGAATTCTTCTCATCAC
This sequence comes from Balaenoptera acutorostrata, assembly GCF_949987535.1. NCBI lineage: Eukaryota > Metazoa > Chordata > Mammalia > Artiodactyla > Balaenopteridae > Balaenoptera > Balaenoptera acutorostrata. The sequence goes on from NW_026646181.1 coordinate 59,620, forward strand.
AATGTTCCATGACCGTGTCATCACAATGCTCCATGGCCCTTGTCATCATAATGCTCAAGAATTCTTCTCATCAAAATGTTCCATGACCATGTCATCACAATGCTCCATGGCCATTTTCATCACAATGCTCCCGAATTCTTGTCATCACAATGTTCCATGGCCCTGTCATCACAATGATCCATGGCCCTTGTCATCATAATGTTCCAGAATTCTTCTCATCACAATGTTCCATGTCCGTGTCATCACAATGCTCCATGGCCCTTGTCATCACAATGCTGCAGAATTCTTGTCATCACAATATTCCATGAACGTGTCATCACAATGCTCCAAGACCCTTGTCATCACAATGCTCCAGAATTCTTGTCATCACAATGTTCCATGAACGTATCATCACAATGCTCCATGGCGCTTCTCAGCACAATGCTCCAGAATTCTTCTCATCAATATGTTCCATGACCGTGTCATCACAATGCTCCATGGCCCTTGTCCGTACAATGCTCCAGAATTCTTGTCATCACAATGTTCCATGACCATGTCATCACAATGCTCCATGGCCCTTGTCATGACAATACTCCAGAATTCTTCTCATCACAATGTTCTATGACCGTGTCATCACAATGCACCAAGGCCCTTGTCATGACATTGCTCCAGAATTCTTCTCATCACAATGTTCCATGACCGTGTCATCACAATGCTCCATGGCCATTGTCATCACAATGCTCCAGAATTCTTGTCATCACAATGCTCCATGGCCCTTGTCAGCACAATGTTCCATGACACTTTTTGTCCCAATACTCCATGACCACTGTCATCACAGAGATCTCTACCCATATCATCACAATGTTCCTTGTCACCTTTAATCACAATGCTCCATGCCCTTTCATCACAATGCTCCAGAAATATTGTCATCGCAATGTTCCTTGACCATATCATCACAATGCTCCATGACCCTTGTCATCACAATGATCCAGAATTCTTCTCATCACAATGTTCCATGACCGTGTCATCACAATGCTCCATGGCCCTTGTCATCACAATGCTGCAGAATTCTTGTCATCACAATATTCCATGACCGTGTCATCACAATGCTCCAAGCCCCTTGTCATCACAAGGTTCCAGAATTCTTGTCATCACAATGTTCCATGAACGTATCATCACAATTCTCCATGGCGCTTGTCAACACAATGCTCCAGAATTCTTCTCATCACAATGTTCCATGACCGTGTCATCACAATGCTCCATGGCCATTGTCATCACAATGCTCCGGAATTCTTCTCATCACATTCTTCCATGACCGTGTCATCACAATGCTCGATGGCCCTTTTCAGCACAATGCTCCAGAATTCTTCTCATCACAGTGTTCCATGACCGTGTCATCACAATGCTCCATGGCCCTTGTCATCATAATGCTCCAGAATTCTTGACATTACTATATTCCATGAACGTGTCATCACAATGCTCTATGGCGCTTGTCATCAGAATGCTCCAGAATTCTTGTCATCACAATGTTCCCTGGCCGTTTCATCACAATGCTCCATCGCCTTTGTCATCAGAATGCTCCAGAATTCTTGTCATCACAATGTTCCATAACCGTGTCATCACAATGCTCCATGGCCCTTTTCAGCACAATGCTCCAGAATTCTTGTCTTCGCAATGTTCCATGACCGTGTCATCACAATGCTCCATGACCCATGTCATCACAATGCTCCAGAATTCTTGTCATCACAATGTTCCATGACCGTGTCATCACAATGCTCCATGGCCCGTGTCAGCACAATGCTCCAGAATTCTTGTCATCACAATGTTCCATAACCGTGTCATCACAATGCTCCACGGCCCTTGTCAGCACAATGCTCCAGAATTCCTGTCATCACAATGTTCCATGACCGTGTCATCACAATGCTCCGTGGCCCTTGTCATCACAATGCTCAAGAATTCTTGTCATCACAATGTTCCATACCGTGTCATCACAATGCTCCATGGCCATTGTTATCACAATGCTCCAGAATTCTTGTCATCACAATGTTCCATGGCTGTGTCATCACAATGCTCCATGGCCCCTGTCAGCACAATGCTCCAGAATTCTTCTCATCACAATGTTCCATGACCGTATCATCAGAATGCTCCATGGCCCTTGTCAGCACAATGCTCCAGAATTCTTCTCATCACAATGTTCCATGACCGTGCCATCACAATGCTCCATGGCCCTTGTCATCACAATGCTCCAGAATTCTTTTCATCACAATGTTCCATGGCCGTGTCATCACAATGCTCCATGGCCCTTGTCATCATAATGCTCCAGAATTCTTGTCATTACTATATTCCATGAACGTGTCATCACAATGCTCTATGGCGCTTGTCATCAGAATGCTCCAGAATTCTTGTCATCACAATGTTCCATGACCGTGTCATCACAATGCTCCATGGCCCTTTTCATGACAATGCTCCAGAATTCTTCTCATCACAATCTTCCATGATCATGTCATCACAATCCTCCATGGCCCTTGTCATCACAATGCTCCGGAATTCTTCTCATCACATTGTTCCATGACCGTGTCATCACAATGCTCCATGGCCCTTTTCAGCACAATGCTCCAGAATTCCTGTCATCACAATGTTCCATGACCGTGTCATCACAATGCTCCATGGCACTTGTCATCACAATGCTCCAGAATTCTTTTCATCACAATGTTCCATGACCGTGTCATCACAATGCTCCATGGCCCTTGTCATGACAATGCTCCAGAATTCTTCTCATCAAAATCTTCCATGACCATGTCATTACAATGCTCCATGGCCATTGTCATCACAATGCTCCCGAATTCTTGTCATCACAATGTTCCATGGCCCTGTCATCACAATGCTCCATGGCCCTTGTCATCATAATGCTCCAGAATTCTTGTCATCACACTGTTCCATGACCGTACCATCACAATGCTCCATGGCCCTTGTCAGCACAATGCTCCAGAATTCTTGTCATCACAATGTTCCATGACCGTGTCATCACAATGCTCCATGGCCCTTGTCAGTACAATGTTCCGTGACAATTTTGTCACAATACTCCATGACCAATGTCATCCCAGAGTTCTCTGCCCATATCATCATAATGTTCCTTGTCAACTTTAATCACAATGCTCCATGCCCTTTCATCACAATGCTCCAGAAATCTTGTCATCGCAATGTTCCTTGACCATGTCATCACAATGCTCCATGACCCTTGTCATCACAATGATCCAGAATTCTTCTCATCACAATGTTCCATGACCGTGTCATCACAATGCTCCATGGCCCTTTTCATCACAATGCTCCAGAATTCTTGTCATCACAATATTCCATGACCGTGTCATCACAATGCTCCAAGACCCTTGTAATCACAATGCTCCAGAATTCTTGTCATCACAATGTTCCATGAACGTATCATCACAATGCTCCATGGCGCTTCTCAGCACAATGCTCCAGAATTCTTCTCATCAATATGTTCCATGACCGTGTCATCACAATGCTCCATGGCCCTTGTCATCACAATGCTCCAGAATTCTTGTCATCACAATGTTCAATGACCGTGTCATCACAATGCTCCATGGCCCTTGTCATGACAATGCTCCAGAATTCTTCTCATCACAATGTTCCATGACCGTGTCATCACAATGCTCCATGGCCATTGTCATCACAATGCTCCAGAATTCTTGTCATCAAAATGTTCCATGGCTGTGTCATCACAATGCTCCATGGCCCTTGTCATGACAATGCTCCAGAATTCTTCTCATCACAGTGTTCCATGACCATGTCATCACAATGCTCCATGGCCATTGTCATCACAATGCTCCCGAATTCTTGTCATCACAATGTTCCATGGCCCTGTCATCACAATGCTCCATGGCCCTTGTCATCATAATGCTCCAGAATTCTTGTCATCACAATGTTCCATGACCGTGTCATCACAATGCTCCATGGCCCTTGTCAGCACAATGCTCCAGAATTCTTGTCATCACAATGTTCCATGACCGTGTCATCACAATGCTCCATGGCCCTTATCATCACAATGCTCCGGAATTCTTCTCATCACATTGTTCCATGACCGTGTCATCACAATGCTCCATGGCCCTTTTCAGCACAATGCTCCAGAATTCCTGTCATCACAATGTTCCATGACCGTGTCATCACAATGCTCCGTGGCCCTGGTCATCACAATGCTCAAGAATTCTTGTCATCACAATGTTCCATACCGTGTCATCACAATGCTCCATGGCCATTGTCATCACAATGCTCCAGAATTCTTGTCATCAAAATGTTCCATGGCTGTGTCATCACAATGCTCCATGGCCCTTGTCATCACAATGCTCCAGAATTCTTCTCATCACAATGTTCCATGACCGTATCATCACAATGCTCTATGGCCCTTGTCATCACAATGCTCCAGAATTCTTCTCATCACAATGTTCCATGACCGTATCATGAAAATGCTCTATGGCCCTTGTCAGCACAATGCTCCAGAATTCTTCTCATCACAATGTTCCATGACCGTGCCATCACAATGCTCCATGGCCCTTGTCATCACAATGCTACAGAATTCTTGTCATCACAATGTTCCATGGCCGTGTCATCACAATGCTCCATGGCCCTTGTCATCACAATGCTCTGGAATTCTTCTCATCACATTCTTCCATGACCGTGTCATCACAATGCTCGATGGCCCTTTTCAGCACAATGCTCCAGAATTCCTCTCATCACAATGTTCCATGACCATGTCATCACAATGCTCCATGGCCCTTTTCATCACAATGCTCCAGAATTCTTGTCATCACAATGTTCCATACCGTGTCATCACAATGCTACATGGCCATTGTCATCACAATGCTCCAGAATTCTTGTCATCACAATGTTCCATGGCCGTGTCATCACAATGCTCCATGGCCCTTGTCAGCACAATGCTCCAGAATTCTTCTCATCACAATGTTCCATGAACGTATCATCACAATGCTCCATGGCCCTTGTCATCACAATGCTCCGGAATTCTTCTCATCACATTGTTCCAAGACCGTGTCATCACAATGCTCCATGGCCCTTTTCAGCACAATGCTCCAGAATTCCTGTCATCACAAAGTTCCATGACCGTGTCATCACAATGTTCCATGGCCCTTGTCATCACAATGCTCCAGAATTCTTGTCATCACAATGTTCCATGACCGTGTCATCACAATGCTCCATGGGCCTTGTCATGACAATGCTCCAGAATTCTTCTCATCACAATGTTCCATGACCATGTCATCACAATGCTCCATGGCCCTTGTCATCACAATGCTCCCGAATTCTTGTCATCACAATGTTCCATGGCCCTGTCATCACAATGCTCCATGGCCCTTGTCATCATAATGCTCCAGAATTCTTGTCATCACAATGTTCCATGACCGTGTCATCACAATGCTCCATGGCCCTTGTCATCATAATGCTCCAGAATTCTTGTCATCACAATGTTCCATGACCGTGTCATCACAATGCTCCATGGCCCTTGTCAGCACAATGCTCCAGAATTCTTGTCATCACAATGTTCCATGACCGTGTCATCACAATGCTCCATGGCCCTTATCATCACAATGCTCCGGAATTCTTCTCATCACATTGTTCCATGACCGTGTCATCACAATGCTCCATGGCCCTTTTCAGCACAATGCTCCAGAATTCCTGTCATCACAATGTTCCATGACCGTGTCATCACAATGCTCCGTGGCCCTGGTCATCACAATGCTCAAGAATTCTTGTCATCACAATGTTCCATACCGTGTCATCACAATGCTCCATGGCCATTGTCATCACAATGCTCCAGAATTCTTGTCATCAAAATGTTCCATGGCTGTGTCATCACAATGCTCCATGGCCCTTGTCATCACAATGCTCCAGAATTCTTCTCATCACAATGTTCCATGACCGTTTCATCACAATGCTCTATGGCCCTTGTCATCACAATGCTCCAGAATTCTTCTCATCACAATGTTCCATGACCGTATCATGAAAATGCTCTATGGCCCTTGTCAGCACAATGCTCCAGAATTCTTCTCATCACAATGTTCCATGACCGTGCCATCACAATGCTCCATGGCCCTTGTCATCACAATGCTACAGAATTCTTTTCATCACAATGTTCCATGGCCGTGTCATCACAATGCTCCATGGCCCTTGTCATCACAATGCTCTGGAATTCTTCTCATCACATTCTTCCATGACCGTGTCATCACAATGCTCGATGGCCCTTTTCAGCACAATGCTCCAGAATTCCTCTCATCACAATGTTCCATGACCATGTCATCACAATGCTCCATGGCCCTTTTCATCACAATGCTCCAGAATTCTTGTCATCACAATGTTCCATACCGTGTCATCACAATGCTACATGGCCATTGTCATCACAATGCTCCAGAATTCTTGTCATCACAATGTTCCATGGCCGTGTCATCACAATGCTCCATGGCCCTTGTCAGCACAATGCTCCAGAATTCTTCTCATCACAATGTTCCATGACCGTGTCATCACAATGCTCCATGGCCCTTGTCATCACAATGCTCCGGAATTCTTCTCATCACATTGTTCCAAGACCGTGTCATCACAATGCTCCATGGCCCTTTTCAGCACAATGCTCCAGAATTCCTGTCATCACAAAGTTCCATGACCGTGTCATCACAATGTTCCATGGCCCTTGTCATCACAATGCTCCAGAATTCTTGTCATCACAATGTTCCATGACCGTGTCATCACAATGCTCCATGGCCCTTGTCATGACAATGCTCCAGAATTCTTCTCATCACAATGTTCCATGACCATGTCATCACAATGCTCCATGGCCATTGTCATCACAATGCTCCCGAATTCTTGTCATCACAATGTTCCATGGCCCTGTCATCACAATGCTCCATGGCCCTTGTCATCATAATGCTCCAGAATTCTTGTCATCACAATGTTCCATGACCGTGTCATCACAATGCTCCATGGCCCTTGTCAGCAGAATGCTCCAGAATTCTTCTCATCAGAATGTTCCATGACCGTGTCATCACAATGCTCCATGGCCCTTGTCATCCCAATGCTGCAGAATTCTTGTCATCACAATGTTCCATGACCGTGTCATCACAATGCTCCATGACCCTTGTCAACACAATGCTCCAGAATTCTTGTCATCACAATGTTCCATGACCATGTCATCACAATGGTCCATGGCCCTTGTCAGCACAATGCTCCAGAATTCTTGTCATCACAATGTTCCATGACCGTGTCATCACAATGCTACATGACCCTGGTCATCACAGTTCTCCATGACCTTTGTCATCACAATGCTCTATGTCGCTTTTCATCACAATTCTCAATGACCACTTTAATCACTATGCTCGCTGACCATTTTCATCATATTTCTCTAGTGTCATTACAATACCCCATGGCCCCTTTCTTCAAATTGCTCCATGATGCCTGTCATCACAATGCTCCATGGCTTTTGTTATCACAATGCTCCAGGACCAGTTTCATCACAATTCTCCATCCCCTTTGTCATCATGGTGCACAATGAAACCTTTCATTAAAATGCTCCATGACACTAGTCATCACAATACTCCATGGCCTTTATCGTCACAATGCTCCCATGCACTTTTCATCACGATGTTCCATGAATACTTTCATCACATTGCTCCATGACCATTGTCATCACAATAGTCCAAACCCTTGTCACCACAATGCTGCATAATCCCTGTCATCACAATTCTCCATGACTGCTGTCATCACAATAATCCAGGACAATTTTCATCACAGTGCTTCATGCCCCCAGTCATCACAGTGCTCCATGATACCTTTCATCACAATTCCTAGATGATCAATGTCATCACAATGCCCCATGACACTTGTCATCACAATTCGCTATGACCCTTGTCATCACAATACTCGATGAACCGTGTCATCACAGTGTTCCAGGACACATGTCATCACAATGATCCATGTCTACTTCCATCACAATGCTCCAATACCCCTGTCATCACAATGCTCCATGGCCCCTGTTATCATATTGCTCCATGATCTCTTTCATCACAATGCTCCATGACCACTGTCATCACCATGCCTCATAACGGCTCTCATCTCAATGCTCCATGGCCCCTTTCATCACAATGCTCCATGAACCCTGTCATCACAATGTACACTGCCCTTTTCATCACAAAGCTCCGTGGGCCCTGTCATCACAATGCTCCATGCCCTTGTCATCAAAATGCTCCAGAACTCTTGTCATCACAATGCTCCATGGCCTTTGTCATCACAATGTTCCATGACCCCTGTCATCACACTGCTCCATGATACCTTTCATCGCAAATCTAGATGACCACTGTCATCACAATGACGCATGACAGATGTCATCACAATTTGCCATGGTCCTTGTCATCACAATGCTCCATGAACCGTGTCATCACAAGGTTCCAGGATACTTGTCATCACAATGATCCAAGATCACATTCAACACAGTGCTCCATGAAACTTGTCGTCTCAATGCTCCATAGCCTTTGAATTCACAATGCTCCATGGCCCCTGTAATCACAATGCTCCATGACGCCTTTCTTCACAATGCTCCAAGACCGCTGTCAACACAATGCCCCATGATGCCTGCCATCACAAGTCTCCATGGCCTCTCTTACCAAAGAGCTCCATGATCCTTGTCAGCACAATGTTCCATGACAGTTTCCGTCACAATACTCCATGTCCTGTCTCATCACAGAGTTCTCTGCCCATATCATCACAATGTTCCTTGTCACCTTTAATCACAATGCTCCATACCCTTACACCACAATGCTCCAGAAATCTTGTCATCGCAATGTTCCTTGACCGTGTCATCACAATTCTCCATGGACCTTGTCATCACAGTTCTCCAGTATTCTTGTCATCACAATGTTCCATGGCCGTGTCATCACAATGCTCCATGGCCCTTGTCATGACAATGCTCCAGAATTCTTCTCATCACAATGTTCCATGACCGTGTCATCACAATGCTCCATGGCCATTGTCATCACAATGCTCCAGAATTCCTGTCATCACAATGTTCCATGGCCATGTCATCACAATGCTCCATGGCCCTTGTCATCATAATGCTCCAGAATTCTTGTCATCACAATGTTCCATGACCATGTCATCCCAATGCCCCATGGCCCTTGTCAGCACAATGCTCCAGAATTCTTCTCATCAAAATGTTCCATGACCGTGTCATCACAATGCTCCATGGCCCTTGTCAGCACAATGCTCCAGAATTCTTGTCATCACAATGTTCCATGACCGTGTTATCACAATGCTCCATGGCCCTTTTCATGACAAAGCTCCAGAATTCTTCTCATCACAATGTTCCATGACCGTGTCATCACAATGCTCCATGGCCCTTGTCATCACAATGTTCCAGAATTCTTGTCATCACAATGTTCTATGACCGTGTCATCACAATGCTCCATGGCCCTTGTCAGCACAATGTTCCATGACACATTTTGTCACAATACTCCATGACCACTGTCATCACAGAGTTTTCTGCCCATATCATCACAATGTTCCTTGTCACCTTTAATCACAATGCTCCATGCCCTTTCATCACAATGCACCAGACATCTTGTCATCGCAATGTTCCTTGACCATTTCATCACAATGCTCCATGACCCTTGTCATCACAATGATCCAGAATTCTTCTCATCAGAATGTTCCATGACCGTGTCATCACAATGCTCCATGGCCCTTGTCATCACAATGCTGCAGAATTCTTGTCATCACAATGTTCCATGACCGTGTCATCACAATGCTCCATGACCCTTGTCAACACAATGCTTCAGAATTCTTGTCATCACAATGTTCCATGACCATGTCATCACAATGGTCCATGGCCCTTGTCAGCACAATGCTCCAGAATTCTTGTCATTACAATGTTCCATGACCGTGTCATCACAATGCTACATGACCCTGGTCATCACAGTTCTCCATGACCTTTGTCATCACAATGCTCTATGTCGCTTTTCATCACAATTCTCAATGACCACTTTAATCACTATGCTCGCTGACCATTTTCATCATATTTCTCTAGTGTCATTACAATACCCCATGGCCCCTTTCTTCACAATGCTCCATAATGCCTGTCATCACAATGCTCCATGGCTTTTGTTATCACAATGCTCCAGGACCAGTTTCATCACAATTCTCCATCCCCTTTGTCATCATGGTGCACAATGAAACCTTTCATTAAAATGCTCCATGACACTAGTCATCACAATACTCCATGGCCTTTATCGTCACAATGCTCCCATGCACTTTTCATCACGATGTTCCATGAATACTTTCATCACATTGCTCCATGACCATTGTCATCACAATAGTCCATACCCTTGTCAACACAATGCTGCATAATCCCTGTCATCACAATTCTCCATGACTGCTGTCATCACAATAATCCAGGACAATTTTCATCACAGTGCTTCATGCCCCCAGTCATCACAGTGCTCCATGATACCTTTCATCACAATTCCTAGATGATCAATGTCATCACAATGCCCCATGACACTTGTCATCACAATTCGCTATGACCCTTGTCATCACAATACTCGATGAACCGTGTCATCACAGTGTTCCAGGACACATGTCACCACAATGATCCATGTCTACTTCCATCACAATGCTCCAATACCCCTGTCATCAGAGTGCTCCATGGCCCCTGTTATCATATTGCTCCATGATCTCTTTCATCACAATGCTCCATGACCACTGTCATCACCATGCCTCATAACGGCTCTCATCTCAATGCTCCATGGCCCCTTTCATCACAATGCACCAGACATCTTGTCATCGCAATGTTCCTTGACCATTTCATCACAATGCTCCATGACCCTTGTCATCACAATGATCCAGAATTCTTCTCATCAGAATGTTCCATGACCGTGTCATCACAATGCTCCATGGCCCTTGTCATCACAATGCTGCAGAATTCTTGTCATCACAATGTTCCATGACCGTGTCATCACAATGCTCCATGACCCTTGTCAACACAATGCTCCAGAATTCTTGTCATCACAATGTTCCATGACCATGTCATCACAATGGTCCATGGCCCTTGTCAGCACAATGCTCCAGAATTCTTGTCATCACAATGTTCCATGACCGTGTCATCACAATGCTACATGACCCTGGTCATCACAGTTCTCCATGACCTTTGTCATCACAATGCTCTATGTCGCTTTTCATCACAATTCTCAATGACCACTTTAATCACTATGCTCGCTGACCATTTTCATCATATTTCTCTAGTGTCATTACAATACCCCATGGCCCCTTTCTTCAAATTGCTCCATGATGCCTGTCATCACAATGCTCCATGGCTTTTGTTATCACAATGCTCCAGGACCAGTTTCATCACAATTCTCCATCCCCTTTGTCATCATGGTGCACAATGAAACCTTTCATTAAAATGCTCCATGACACTAGTCATCACAATACTCCATGGCCTTTATCGTCACAATGCTCCCATGCACTTTTCATCACGATGTTCCATGAATACTTTCATCACATTGCTCCATGACCATTGTCATCACAATAGTCCATACCCTTGTCAACACAATGCTGCATAATCCCTGTCATCACAATTCTCCATGACTGCTGTCATCACAATAATCCAGGACAATTTTCATCACAGTGCTTCATGCCCCCAGTCATCACAGTGCTCCATGATACCTTTCATCACAATTCCTAGATGATCAATGTCATCACAATGCCCCATGACACTTGTCATCACAATTCGCTATGACCCTTGTCATCACAATACTCGATGAACCGTGTCATCACAGTGTTCCAGGACACATGTCATCACAATGATCCATGTCTACTTCCATCACAATGCTCCAATACCCCTGTCATCACAATGCTCCATGGCCCCTGTTATCATATTGCTCCATGATCTCTTTCATCACAATGCTCCATGACCACTGTCATCACCATGCCTCATAACGGCTCTCATCTCAATGCTCCATGGCCCCTTTCATCACAATGCTCCATGAACCCTGTCATCACAATGTACACTGCCCTTTTCATCACAAAGCTCCGTGGGCCCTGTCATCACAATGCTCCATGCCCTTGTCATCAAAATGCTCCAGAACTCTTGTCATCATAATGCTCCATGCCAATGTCATCAAAATGCCCCATGACACTTGTCATCACAATGCTCCATGGCCTTTGTCATCACAATGTTCCATGGCCCCTGTCATCACAGTGCTCCATGATACCTTTCATCGCAAATCTAGATGACCACTGTCATCACAATGCCCCATGACAGATGTCATCACAATTCGCCATGGTCCTTGTCATCACAATGCTCCATGAACCGTGTCATCACAAGGTTCCAGGACACTTGTCATCACAATGATCCAAGATCACATTCATCACAGTGCTCCATGAACCCTGTCATCTCAATGCTCCATAGCCTTTGAATTCACAATGCTCCATGGCCCCTGTAATCACAATGCTCCATGACGCCTTTCATCACAATGCTCCAAGACCGCTGTCAACACAATGCCCCATGATGCCTGCCATCACAAATCTCCATGGCCTCTCTTACCAAAGAGCTCCATGATCCCTGTCAGCACAATGTTCCATGACAGTTTTCGTCACAATACTCCATGTCCTGTCTCATCACAGAGTTCCCTGCCCATATCATCACAATGTTCCTTGTCACCTTTAATCACAATGCTCCATACCCTTTCACCACATTGCTCCAGAAATCTTGTCATCGCAATGTTCCTTGACCGTGTCATCACAATGCTCCATGGCCCTTGTCATGACAATGCTCCAGAATTCTTCTCATCACAATGTTCCATGACCGTGTCATCACAATGCTCCATGGCAATTGTCATCACAATGCTCCAGAATTCTTGTCATCACAATATTCCATGGCCATGTCATCACAATGCTCCATGGCCCTTGTCATCATAATGCTCCAGAATTCTTGTCATCACAATGTTCCATGACCATGTCATCCCAATGCCCCATGGCCCTTGTCAGCACAATACTCCAGAATTCTTCTCATCACAATGTTCCATGACCGTGTCATCACAATGCTCCATGGCCCTTGCCATCATAATGCTCCAGAATTCTTGTCATTACTATATTCCATGAACGTGTCATCACAATGTTCTATGGCGCTTTTCATCAGAATGGTCCAGAATTCTTGTCATCACAAGGTTCCATGACCGTGTCTTCACAATGCTCCATCGCCTTTGTCATCAGAATGCTCCAGAATTCTTTTCATCACAATGTTCCATGACCATGTCATCACAATGCTCCATGGCCCTTGTCAGCACAATGCCCCAGAATTCTTCTCATCACAATGTTCCATGACCGTGTCATCACAATGCTCCATGGCCCTTGTCAGCACAATGCTCCAGAATTCTTCTCATGACAATGTTCCATGACCGTGTCATCACAATGCTCCATGGCCCTTGTCATCGCAATGCTGCAGAATTCTTGTCATCACAATGTTCCATGACCGTGTCATCACAATGCTCCATGACCCTGGTCATCACAGTTCTCCATGACCTTTTTTATCACAATGCTCTATGTCGCTTTTCATCACAATTCTCAATGACCACTTTAATCACTATGCTCGCTGACCATTTTCATCATATTTCTCTAGTGTCATTACAATACCCCATGGCCCCTTTCTTCACAATGCTCCATGATGCCTGTCATCACAATGCTCCATGGCTTTTGTTATCACAATGCTCCAGGACCAGTTTCATCACAATTCTCCATCCCCTTTGTCATCATGGTGCACAATGAAACCTTTCATTAAAATGCTCCATGACACTAGTCATCACAATACTCCATGGCCTTTATCGTCACAATGCTCCCATGCACTTTTCATCACGATGTTCCATGAATACTTTCATCACATTGCTCCATGACCATTGTCATCACAATAGTCCATACCCTTGTCAACACAATGCTGCATAATCCCTGTCATCACAATTCTCCATGACTGCTGTCATCACAATAATCCAGGACAATTTTCATCACAGTGCTCCATGATACCTTTCATCACAATTCCTAGATGATCAATGTCACACAATGCCCCATGACACTTGTCATCACAATTCGCTATGACCCTTTTCATCACAATACTCGATGAACTGTGTCATCACAGTGTTCCAGGACACATGTCATCACAATGATCTATGTCTACTTCCATCACAATGATCCATGGCCCCTGTTATCATATTGCTCCATGATCTCTTTCATCACAATGCTCCATGACCACTGTCATCACCATGCCTCATAACGGCTCTCATCTCAATGCTCCATGGCCCCTTTCATCACAATGCTCCATGAACCCTGTCATCACAAGGTACCCTGCCCTTTTCATCACAAAGCTCCGTGGGCCCTGTCATCACAATGCTCCATGCCCTTGTCATCAAAATGCTCCAGAACTCTTGTCATCATAATGCTCCATGCCAATGTCATCAAAATGCCCCATGACACTTGTCATCACAATGCTCCATGGCCTTTGTCATCACAATGTTCCATGGCCCCTGTTATCACAGTGCTCCATGATACCTTTCATCGCAAATCTAGATGACCACTGTCATCACAATGCCCCATGACAGATGTCATCACAATTCGCCATGGTCCTTGTCATCACAATGCTCCATGAACCGTGTCATCACAAGGTTCCAGGACACTTGTCATCACAATGATCCAAGATCACATTCATCACAGTGCTCCATGAACCCTGTCATCTCAATGCTCCATAGCCTTTGTATTCACAATGCTCCATGGCCCCTGTAATCACAGTGCTCCATGACACTTTTCATCACAATGCTCCAAGACCGCTCTCAACACAATGCCCCATGACACCTGACATCACAAATCTCCATAGCCTCTCTTACCAAAAAGCTCCATGATCGCTGTCAGCAGAATGTTCCATGACACTTTTCGTCACAATACTGCATGACCACTGTCATCACAGAGTTCTCTGCCCATATCATCACAATGTTCCTTGTCACCTTTAATCACAATGCTCCATGACCTTTCATCACAATGCTCCAGAAATCATTTTCATCACAATGTTCCTTGACTGTGTCATCACAATGCTCCATGGCCATCATCAGCACAATGCTGGGGAATTCTTCTCATCACATTGTTCCATGACCGTGTCATCACAATGTTCCATGGCCCTTGTCATCACAATGCTCCAGAATTCTTGTCATCACAATGTTCCATGACCGTGTCATCACAATGCTCCATGACCCTTGTCATGACAATGCTCCAGAATTCTTCTCATCACAATGTTCCATGACCATGTCAACAAAATGCTCCATGGCCACTGTCATCACAATGCTCCAGAATTCTTGTCATCACAATGTTCCATGGCCGTGTCTTCACAATGCTCCATGGCCCTTTTCATCATAATGCTCCAGAATTCTTGTCATCACAAAGTTCCATGGCCGTGTCATCACAATGCTCCATGGCCCTTTTCATCATAATGCTCCAGAATTCTTGTCAGTACTATATTCCATGAACGTGTCATCACAATGCTCTATGGCGCTTTTCATCAGAATGCTCCAGAATTCTTGTCATCACAATGTTCCATGACCGTGTCATCACAATGTTCCATGGCCCTTGTCAGCACAATGCTCCAGAATTCTTGTCATCACAATGTTCAATGACCGTGTCATCACAATGTTCCATGGCTCTTGTCATCACAATGCTCCAGAATTCTTGTCATCACAATGTTCCATACCGTGTCATCACAATGCTCCATGGCCATTGTCATCACAATGCTCCAGAATTCTTGTCATCACAATGTTCCATGGCCGTGTCATCACAATGCTCCATGGCCCTTGTCAGCACAATGCTCCAGAATTCTTCTCATCACAATGTTCCATGACCGTGTCATCACAATGCTCCATGGCCCTTGTCATCACAATGCTCCAGAATTCTTGTCATCACAATGTTCCATGACCATGTCAACAAAATGCTCCATGGCCACTGTCATCACAATGCTCCAGAATTCTTGTCATCACAATGTTCCATGGCCGTGTCATCACAATGCTCCATGGCCCTTTTCATCATAATGCTCCAGAATTCTTGTCAGTACTATATTCCATGAACGTGTCATCACAATGCTCTATGGCGCTTTTCATCAGAATGCTCCAGAATTCTTGTCATCACAATGTTCCATGACCGTGTCATCACAATGCTCCATGGCCCTTGTCATCACAATGCTCCAGAATTCTTGTCATCACAATGTTCCATGACCGTGTCATCACAATGTTCCATGGCCCTTGTCATCACAATGCTCCAGAATTCTTGTCATCACAATGTTCCATGACCGTGTCATCACAATGCTCCATGGCCCTTGTCAGGACAATGCTCCAGTATTCTTGTCATCACAATGTTCCATGACCGTGTCATCACAATGCTCTATGGCGCTTGTCATCAGAATTCTACAGAATTCTTGTCATCACAATGTTCCATGACCGTGTCATCACAATGCTCCATGGCCTTGTCATGACAATGCTCCAGAATTCTTCTCATCACAATGTTCCATGACCGTGTCATCACAATGCTCCATGACCATTGTCATCACAATGCTCCCGAATTCTTGTCATCACAATGTTCCATGGCCCTGTCATCACAATGCTCCATGGCCCTTGTCATCATAATGCTCCAGAATTCTTGTCATCACAATGTTCCATGACCGTGTCATCACAATGCTCCACGGCCCTTGTCAGCACAATGTTCCATGACACTTTTTGTCACAATACCCCATGACCACTGTCATCACAGAGTTTTCTGCCCATATCATCACAATGTTCCTTGTCACCTTTAATCACAATGCTCCAAGCCCTTTCATCACAATGCTCCATAAATCTTGTCATCGCAATGTTCCATGACCATGTCATCACAATGGTCCATGGCCCTTGTCATCACAATGCTCCAGAATTCTTGTCATCACAATGTTCCATGACCGTGTCATCACAATGTTCCATGGCCCTTGTCATCACAATGCTCCAGAATTCTTGTCATCACAATGTTCCATACCGTGTCATCACAATGCTCCATGGCCCTTGTTAGCACAATGCTCCAGAATTCTTCACATCACAATGTTCCATGACCGTGTCATCACAATGCTCCATGGCCCTTGTCATCACAATGCTCCAGAATTCTTGTCATCACAATGTTCCATGACCGTGTCATCACAATGTTCCATGGCCCTTGTCATCACAATGCTCCAGAATTCTTGTCATCACAATGTTCCATGACCGTGTCATCACAATGCTCCATGGCCCTTGTCAGCACAATGCTCCAGAATTCTTGTCATCACAATGTTCCATGACCGTGTCATCACAATGCTCTATGGCGCTTGTCATCAGAATTCTACAGAATTCTTGTCATCACAATGTTCCATGACCGTGTCATCACAATGCTCCATGGCCTTGTCATGACAATGCTCCAGAATTCTTCTCATCACAATGTTCCATGACAGTGTCATCACAATGCTCCATGACCATTGTCATCACAATGCTCCCGAATTCTTGTCATCACAATGTTCCATGGCCCTGTCATCACAATGCTCCATGGCCCTTGTCATCATAATGCTCCAGAATTCTTGTCATCACAATGTTCCATGACCGTGTCATCACAATGCTCCACGGCCCTTGTCAGCACAATGTTCCATGACACTTTTTGTCACAATACTCCATGACCACTGTCATCACAGAGTTTTCTGCCCATATCATCACAATGTTCCTTGTCACCTTTAATCACAATGCTCCAAGCCCTTTCATCACAATGCTCCAGAAATCTTGTCATCGCAATGTTCCATGACCATGTCATCACAATGGTCCATGGCCCTTGTCATCACAATGCTCCAGAATTCTTGTCATCACAATGTTCCATGGCCCTGTCATCACAATGCTCCATGGCCCTTGTCATCATAATGCTCCAGAATTCTTGTCATCACAATGTTCCATGACCGTGTCATCACAATGCTCCATGGCCCTTGTCAGCACAATGTTCCATGACACTTTTTGTCACAATTCTCCATGACCACTGTCATCACAGAGTTTTCTGCCCATATCATCACAATGTTCCTTGTCACCTTTAATCACAATGCTCCAAGCCCTTTCATTACAATGCTCCAGAAATCTTGTCATCGCAATGTTCCATGACCATGTCATCACAATGGTCTATGGCACTTGTCATCACAATGGTCCAGAATTCTTGTCCTCACAATGTTCCATGGCCCTGTCATCACAATACTCCATGGCCCTTATCATCATAATACTCCAGAATTCTTGTCATCACAATGTTCCATGACCATGTCATCACAATGCTCCATGGCCCTTATCATCATAATGCTCCAGAATTCTTGTTATCACAATGTTCCATGACCATGTCATCACAATGCTCCATGGCCCTTGTCATCACAATGCTCCAGAATTCTTGTCATCACAATGTTCCATGACCATGTCATCACAATACTCCATGGCCCTTATCATCATAATGCTCCAGAATTCTTGTCATCACAATGTTCCATGACCATGTCATCACAATGCTCCATGCCCTTGTCATCAAAATGCTCCAGAACTCTTGTCATCATAATGCTCCATGCCAATGTCATCAAAATGCCCCATGACACTTGTCATCACAATGCTCCATGGCCTTTGTCATCACAATGTTCCATGGCCCCTGTCATCACAGTGCTCCATGATACCTTTCATCGCAAATCTAGATGACCACTGTCATCACAATGCCCCATGACAGATGTCATCACAATTCGCCATGGTCCTTGTCATCACAATGCTCCATGAACCGTGTCATCACAAGTTTCCAGGACACTTGTCATCACAATGATCCAAGATCACATTCATCACAGTGCTCCATGAACCCTGTCATCTCAATGCTCCATAGCCTTTGTATTCACAATGCTCCATGGCCCCTGTAATCACAGTGCTCCATGACCCTTTTCATCACAATGCTCCAAGACTGCTCTCAACACAATGCCCCATGACCCCTGACATCACAAATCTCCATAGCCTCTCTTACCAGAAAGCTCCATAATCGCTGTCAGCAGAATGTTCCATGACACTTTTCGTCACAATACTCCATGTCCTGTCTCATCACAGAGTTCTCTGCCCATATCATCACAATGTTCCTTGTCACCTTTAATCACAATGCTCCATACCCTTACACCACAATGCTCCAGAAATCTTGTCATCGCAATGTTCCTTGACCGTGTCATCACAATTCTCCATGGACCTTGTCATCACAGTTCTCCAGTATTCTTGTCATCACAATGTTCCATGGCCGTGTCATCACAATGCTCCATGGCCCTTGTCATGACAATGCTCCAGAATTCTTCTCATCACAATGTTCCATGACCGTGTCATCACAATGCTCCATGGCCATTGTCATCACAATGCTCCAGAATTCCTGTCATCACAATGTTCCATGGCCATGTCATCACAATGCTCCATGGCCCTTGTCATCATAATGCTCCAGAATTCTTGTCATCACAATGTTCCATGACCATGTCATCCCAATGCCCCATGGCCCTTGTCAGCACAATGCTCCAGAATTCTTCTCATCAAAATGTTCCATGACCGTGTCATCACAATGCTACATGGCCCTTGTCAGCACAATGCTCCAGAATTCTTGTCATCACAATGTTCCATGACCGTGTTATCACAATGCTCCATGGCCCTTTTCATGACAAAGCTCCAGAATTCTTCTCATCACAATGTTCCATGACCGTGTCATCACAATGCTCCATGGCCCTTGTCATCACAATGTTCCAGAATTCTTGTCATCACAATGTTCTATGACCGTGTCATCACAATGCTCCATGGCCCTTGTCAGCACAATGTTCCATGACACATTTTGTCACAATACTCCATGACCACTGTCATCACAGAGTTTTCTGCCCATATCATCACAATGTTCCTTGTCACCTTTAATCACAATGCTCCATGCCCTTTCATCACAATGCACCAGACATCTTGTCATCGCAATGTTCCTTGACCATTTCATCACAATGCTCCATGACCCTTGTCATCACAATGATCCAGAATTCTTCTCATCAGAATGTTCCATGACCGTGTCATCACAATGCTCCATGGCCCTTGTCATCACAATGCTGCAGAATTCTTGTCATCACAATGTTCCATGACCGTGTCATCACAATGCTCCATGACCCTTGTCAACACAATGCTTCAGAATTCTTGTCATCACAATGTTCCATGACCATGTCATCACAATGGTCCATGGCCCTTGTCAGCACAATGCTCCAGAATTCTTGTCATTACAATGTTCCATGACCGTGTCATCACAATGCTACATGACCCTGGTCATCACAGTTCTCCATGACCTTTGTCATCACAATGCTCTATGTCGCTTTTCATCACAATTCTCAATGACCACTTTAATCACTATGCTCGCTGACCATTTTCATCATATTTCTCTAGTGTCATTACAATACCCCATGGCCCCTTTCTTCACAATGCTCCATAATGCCTGTCATCACAATGCTCCATGGCTTTTGTTATCACAATGCTCCAGGACCAGTTTCATCACAATTCTCCATCCCCTTTGTCATCATGGTGCACAATGAAACCTTTCATTAAAATGCTCCATGACACTAGTCATCACAATACTCCATGGCCTTTATCGTCACAATGCTCCCATGCACTTTTCATCACGATGTTCCATGAATACTTTCATCACATTGCTCCATGACCATTGTCATCACAATAGTCCATACCCTTGTCAACACAATGCTGCATAATCCCTGTCATCACAATTCTCCATGACTGCTGTCATCACAATAATCCAGGACAATTTTCATCACAGTGCTTCATGCCCCCAGTCATCACAGTGCTCCATGATACCTTTCATCACAATTCCTAGATGATCAATGTCATCACAATGCCCCATGACACTTGTCATCACAATTCGCTATGACCCTTGTCATCACAATACTCGATGAACCGTGTCATCACAGTGTTCCAGGACACATGTCACCACAATGATCCATGTCTACTTCCATCACAATGCTCCAATACCCCTGTCATCAGAGTGCTCCATGGCCCCTGTTATCATATTGCTCCATGATCTCTTTCATCACAATGCTCCATGACCACTGTCATCACCATGCCTCATAACGGCTCTCATCTCAATGCTCCATGGCCCCTTTCATCACAATGCACCAGACATCTTGTCATCGCAATGTTCCTTGACCATTTCATCACAATGCTCCATGACCCTTGTCATCACAATGATCCAGAATTCTTCTCATCAGAATGTTCCATGACCGTGTCATCACAATGCTCCATGGCCCTTGTCATCACAATGCTGCAGAATTCTTGTCATCACAATGTTCCATGACCGTGTCATCACAATGCTCCATGACCCTTGTCAACACAATGCTCCAGAATTCTTGTCATCACAATGTTCCATGACCATGTCATCACAATGGTCCATGGCCCTTGTCAGCACAATGCTCCAGAATTCTTGTCATCACAATGTTCCATGACCGTGTCATCACAATGCTACATGACCCTGGTCATCACAGTTCTCCATGACCTTTGTCATCACAATGCTCTATGTCGCTTTTCATCACAATTCTCAATGACCACTTTAATCACTATGCTCGCTGACCATTTTCATCATATTTCTCTAGTGTCATTACAATACCCCATGGCCCCTTTCTTCAAATTGCTCCATGATGCCTGTCATCACAATGCTCCATGGCTTTTGTTATCACAATGCTCCAGGACCAGTTTCATCACAATTCTCCATCCCCTTTGTCATCATGGTGCACAATGAAACCTTTCATTAAAATGCTCCATGACACTAGTCATCACAATACTCCATGGCCTTTATCGTCACAATGCTCCCATGCACTTTTCATCACGATGTTCCATGAATACTTTCATCACATTGCTCCATGACCATTGTCATCACAATAGTCCATACCCTTGTCAACACAATGCTGCATAATCCCTGTCATCACAATTCTCCATGACTGCTGTCATCACAATAATCCAGGACAATTTTCATCACAGTGCTTCATGCCCCCAGTCATCACAGTGCTCCATGATACCTTTCATCACAATTCCTAGATGATCAATGTCATCACAATGCCCCATGACACTTGTCATCACAATTCGCTATGACCCTTGTCATCACAATACTCGATGAACCGTGTCATCACAGTGTTCCAGGACACATGTCATCACAATGATCCATGTCTACTTCCATCACAATGCTCCAATACCCCTGTCATCACAATGCTCCATGGCCCCTGTTATCATATTGCTCCATGATCTCTTTCATCACAATGCTCCATGACCACTGTCATCACCATGCCTCATAACGGCTCTCATCTCAATGCTCCATGGCCCCTTTCATCACAATGCTCCATGAACCCTGTCATCACAATGTACACTGCCCTTTTCATCACAAAGCTCCGTGGGCCCTGTCATCACAATGCTCCATGCCCTTGTCATCAAAATGCTCCAGAACTCTTGTCATCATAATGCTCCATGCCAATGTCATCAAAATGCCCCATGACACTTGTCATCACAATGCTCCATGGCCTTTGTCATCACAATGTTCCATGGCCCCTGTCATCACAGTGCTCCATGATACCTTTCATCGCAAATCTAGATGACCACTGTCATCACAATGCCCCATGACAGATGTCATCACAATTCGCCATGGTCCTTGTCATCACAATGCTCCATGAACCGTGTCATCACAAGGTTCCAGGACACTTGTCATCACAATGATCCAAGATCACATTCATCACAGTGCTCCATGAACCCTGTCATCTCAATGCTCCATAGCCTTTGAATTCACAATGCTCCATGGCCCCTGTAATCACAATGCTCCATGACGCCTTTCATCACAATGCTCCAAGACCGCTGTCAACACAATGCCCCATGATGCCTGCCATCACAAATCTCCATGGCCTCTCTTACCAAAGAGCTCCATGATCCCTGTCAGCACAATGTTCCATGACAGTTTTCGTCACAATACTCCATGTCCTGTCTCATCACAGAGTTCCCTGCCCATATCATCACAATGTTCCTTGTCACCTTTAATCACAATGCTCCATACCCTTTCACCACATTGCTCCAGAAATCTTGTCATCGCAATGTTCCTTGACCGTGTCATCACAATGCTCCATGGCCCTTGTCATGACAATGCTCCAGAATTCTTCTCATCACAATGTTCCATGACCGTGTCATCACAATGCTCCATGGCAATTGTCATCACAATGCTCGAGAATTCTTGTCATCACAATATTCCATGGCCATGTCATCACAATGCTCCATGGCCCTTGTCATCATAATGCTCCAGAATTCTTGTCATCACAATGTTCCATGACCATGTCATCCCAATGCCCCATGGCCCTTGTCAGCACAATACTCCAGAATTCTTCTCATCACAATGTTCCATGACCGTGTCATCACAATGCTCCATGGCCCTTGCCATCATAATGCTCCAGAATTCTTGTCATTACTATATTCCATGAACGTGTCATCACAATGTTCTATGGCGCTTTTCATCAGAATGGTCCAGAATTCTTGTCATCACAAGGTTCCATGACCGTGTCTTCACAATGCTCCATCGCCTTTGTCATCAGAATGCTCCAGAATTCTTTTCATCACAATGTTCCATGACCATGTCATCACAATGCTCCATGGCCCTTGTCAGCACAATGCCCCAGAATTCTTCTCATCACAATGTTCCATGACCGTGTCATCACAATGCTCCATGGCCCTTGTCAGCACAATGCTCCAGAATTCTTCTCATGACAATGTTCCATGACCGTGTCATCACAATGCTCCATGGCCCTTGTCATCGCAATGCTGCAGAATTCTTGTCATCACAATGTTCCATGACCGTGTCATCACAATGCTCCATGACCCTGGTCATCACAGTTCTCCATGACCTTTTTTATCACAATGCTCTATGTCGCTTTTCATCACAATTCTCAATGACCACTTTAATCACTATGCTCGCTGACCATTTTCATCATATTTCTCTAGTGTCATTACAATACCCCATGGCCCCTTTCTTCACAATGCTCCATGATGCCTGTCATCACAATGCTCCATGGCTTTTGTTATCACAATGCTCCAGGACCAGTTTCATCACAATTCTCCATCCCCTTTGTCATCATGGTGCACAATGAAACCTTTCATTAAAATGCTCCATGACACTAGTCATCACAATACTCCATGGCCTTTATCGTCACAATGCTCCCATGCACTTTTCATCACGATGTTCCATGAATACTTTCATCACATTGCTCCATGACCATTGTCATCACAATAGTCCATACCCTTGTCAACACAATGCTGCATAATCCCTGTCATCACAATTCTCCATGACTGCTGTCATCACAATAATCCAGGACAATTTTCATCACAGTGCTCCATGATACCTTTCATCACAATTCCTAGATGATCAATGTCACACAATGCCCCATGACACTTGTCATCACAATTCGCTATGACCCTTTTCATCACAATACTCGATGAACTGTGTCATCACAGTGTTCCAGGACACATGTCATCACAATGATCTATGTCTACTTCCATCACAATGATCCATGGCCCCTGTTATCATATTGCTCCATGATCTCTTTCATCACAATGCTCCATGACCACTGTCATCACCATGCCTCATAACGGCTCTCATCTCAATGCTCCATGGCCCCTTTCATCACAATGCTCCATGAACCCTGTCATCACAATGTACCCTGCCCTTTTCATCACAAAGCTCCGTGGGCCCTGTCATCACAATGCTCCATGTCCTTGTCATCAAAATGCTCCAGAACTCTTGTCATCATAATGCTCCATGCCAATGTCATCAAAATGCCCCATGACACTTGTCATCACAATGCTCCATGGCCTTTGTCATCACAATGTTCCATGGCCCCTGTTATCACAGTGCTCCATGATACCTTTCATCGCAAATCTAGATGACCACTGTCATCACAATGCCCCATGACAGATGTCATCACAATTCGCCATGGTCCTTGTCATCACAATGCTCCATGAACCGTGTCATCACAAGGTTCCAGGACACTTGTCATCACAATGATCCAAGATCACATTCATCACAGTGCTCCATGAACCCTGTCATCTCAATGCTCCATAGCCTTTGTATTCACAATGCTCCATGGCCCCTGTAATCACAGTGCTCCATGACACTTTTCATCACAATGCTCCAAGACCGCTCTCAACACAATGCCCCATGACACCTGACATCACAAATCTCCATAGCCTCTCTTACCAAAAAGCTCCATGATCGCTGTCAGCAGAATGTTCCATGACACTTTTCGTCACAATACTGCATGACCACTGTCATCACAGAGTTCTCTGCCCATATCATCACAATGTTCCTTGTCACCTTTAATCACAATGCTCCATGACCTTTCATCACAATGCTCCAGAAATCATTTTCATCACAATGTTCCTTGACTGTGTCATCACAATGCTCCATGGCCATCATCAGCACAATGCTGGGGAATTCTTCTCATCACATTGTTCCATGACCGTGTCATCACAATGTTCCATGGCCCTTGTCATCACAATGCTCCAGAATTCTTGTCATCACAATGTTCCATGACCGTGTCATCACAATGCTCCATGACCCTTGTCATGACAATGCTCCAGAATTCTTCTCATCACAATGTTCCATGACCATGTCAACAAAATGCTCCATGGCCACTGTCATCACAATGCTCCAGAATTCTTGTCATCACAATGTTCCATGGCCGTGTCATCACAATGCTCCATGGCCCTTTTCATCATAATGCTCCAGAATTCTTGTCATCACAAAGTTCCATGGCCGTGTCATCACAATGCTCCATGGCCCTTTTCATCATAATGCTCCAGAATTCTTGTCAGTACTATATTCCATGAACGTGTCATCACAATGCTCTATGGCGCTTTTCATCAGAATGCTCCAGAATTCTTGTCATCACAATGTTCCATGACCGTGTCATCACAATGTTCCATGGCCCTTGTCAGCACAATGCTCCAGAATTCTTGTCATCACAATGTTCAATGACCGTGTCATCACAATGTTCCATGGCTCTTGTCATCACAATGCTCCAGAATTCTTGTCATCACAATGTTCCATGGCCGTGTCATCACAATGCTCCATGGCCCTTGTCAGCACAATGCTCCAGAATTCTTCTCATCACAATGTTCCATGACCGTGTCATCACAATGCTCCATGGCCCTTGTCATCACAATGCTCCAGAATTCTTGTCATCACAATGTTCCATGACCATGTCAACAAAATGCTCCATGGCCACTGTCATCACAATGCTCCAGAATTCTTGTCATCACAATGTTCCATGGCCGTGTCATCACAATGCTCCATGGCCCTTGTCATCACAATGCTCCAGAATTCTTGTCATCACAATGTTCCATGACCGTGTCATCACAATGTTCCATGGCCCTTGTCATCACAATGCTCCAGAATTCTTGTCATCACAATGTTCCATGACCGTGTCATCACAATGCTCCATGGCCCTTGTCAGGACAATGCTCCAGAATTCTTGTCATCACAATGTTCCATGACCGTGTCATCACAATGCTCTATGGCGCTTGTCATCAGAATTCTACAGAATTCTTGTCATCACAATGTTCCATGACCGTGTCATCACAATGCTCCATGGCCTTGTCATGACAATGCTCCAGAATTCTTCTCATCACAATGTTCCATGACCGTGTCATCACAATGCTCCATGACCATTGTCATCACAATGCTCCCGAATTCTTGTCATCACAATGTTCCATGGCCCTGTCATCACAATGCTCCATGGCCCTTGTCATCATAATGCTCCAGAATTCTTGTCATCACAATGTTCCATGACCGTGTCATCACAATGCTCCACGGCCCTTGTCAGCACAATGTTCCATGACACTTTTTGTCACAATACCCCATGACCACTGTCATCACAGAGTTTTCTGCCCATATCATCACAATGTTCCTTGTCACCTTTAATCACAATGCTCCAAGCCCTTTCATCACAATGCTCCATAAATCTTGTCATCGCAATGTTCCATGACCATGTCATCACAATGGTCCATGGCCCTTGTCATCACAATGCTCCAGAATTCTTGTCATCACAATGTTCCATGACCGTGTCATCACAATGTTCCATGGCCCTTGTCATCACAATGCTCCAGAATTCTTGTCATCACAATGTTCCATACCGTGTCATCACAATGCTCCATGGCCCTTGTTAGCACAATGCTCCAGAATTCTTCACATCACAATGTTCCATGACCGTGTCATCACAATGCTCCATGGCCCTTGTCATCACAATGCTCCAGAATTCTTGTCATCACAATGTTCCATGACCGTGTCATCACAATGTTCCATGGCCCTTGTCATCACAATGCTCCAGAATTCTTGTCATCACAATGTTCCATGACCGTGTCATCACAATGCTCCATGGCCCTTGTCAGCACAATGCTCCAGAATTCTTGTCATCACAATGTTCCATGACCGTGTCATCACAATGCTCTATGGCGCTTGTCATCAGAATTCTACAGAATTCTTGTCATCACAATGTTCCATGACCGTGTCATCACAATGCTCCATGGCCTTGTCATGACAATGCTCCAGAATTCTTCTCATCACAATGTTCCATGACAGTGTCATCACAATGCTCCATGACCATTGTCATCACAATGCTCCCGAATTCTTGTCATCACAATGTTCCATGGCCCTGTCATCACAATGCTCCATGGCCCTTGTCATCATAATGCTCCAGAATTCTTGTCATCACAATGTTCCATGACCGTGTCATCACAATGCTCCACGGCCCTTGTCAGCACAATGTTCCATGACACTTTTTGTCACAATACTCCATGACCACTGTCATCACAGAGTTTTCTGCCCATATCATCACAATGTTCCTTGTCACCTTTAATCACAATGCTCCAAGCCCTTTCATCACAATGCTCCAGAAATCTTGTCATCGCAATGTTCCATGACCATGTCATCACAATGGTCCATGGCCCTTGTCATCACAATGCTCCAGAATTCTTGTCATCACAATGTTCCATGGCCCTGTCATCACAATGCTCCATGGCCCTTGTCATCATAATGCTCCAGAATTCTTGTCATCACAATGTTCCATGACCGTGTCATCACAATGCTCCATGGCCCTTGTCAGCACAATGTTCCATGACACTTTTTGTCACAATTCTCCATGACCACTGTCATCACAGAGTTTTCTGCCCATATCATCACAATGTTCCTTGTCACCTTTAATCACAATGCTCCAAGCCCTTTCATCACAATGCTCCATAAATCTTGTCATCGCAATGTTCCATGACCATGTCATCACAATGGTCCATGGCCCTTGTCATCACAATGCTCCAGAATTCTTGTCATCACAATGTTCCATGACCGTGTCATCACAATGTTCCATGGCCCTTGTCATCACAATGCTCCAGAATTCTTGTCATCACAATGTTCCATACCGTGTCATCACAATGCTCCATGGCCCTTGTTAGCACAATGCTCCAGAATTCTTCACATCACAATGTTCCATGACCGTGTCATCACAATGCTCCATGGCCCTTGTCATCACAATGCTCCAGAATTCTTGTCATCACAATGTTCCATGACCGTGTCATCACAATGTTCCATGGCCCTTGTCATCACAATGCTCCAGAATTCTTGTCATCACAATGTTCCATGACCGTGTCATCACAATGCTCCATGGCCCTTGTCAGCACAATGCTCCAGAATTCTTGTCATCACAATGTTCCATGACCGTGTCATCACAATGCTCTATGGCGCTTGTCATCAGAATTCTACAGAATTCTTGTCATCACAATGTTCCATGACCGTGTCATCACAATGCTCCATGGCCTTGTCATGACAATGCTCCAGAATTCTTCTCATCACAATGTTCCATGACAGTGTCATCACAATGCTCCATGACCATTGTCATCACAATGCTCCCGAATTCTTGTCATCACAATGTTCCATGGCCCTGTCATCACAATGCTCCATGGCCCTTGTCATCATAATGCTCCAGAATTCTTGTCATCACAATGTTCCATGACCGTGTCATCACAATGCTCCACGGCCCTTGTCAGCACAATGTTCCATGACACTTTTTGTCACAATACTCCATGACCACTGTCATCACAGAGTTTTCTGCCCATATCATCACAATGTTCCTTGTCACCTTTAATCACAATGCTCCAAGCCCTTTCATCACAATGCTCCAGAAATCTTGTCATCGCAATGTTCCATGACCATGTCATCACAATGGTCCATGGCCCTTGTCATCACAATGCTCCAGAATTCTTGTCATCACAATGTTCCATGGCCCTGTCATCACAATGCTCCATGGCCCTTGTCATCATAATGCTCCAGAATTCTTGTCATCACAATGTTCCATGACCGTGTCATCACAATGCTCCATGGCCCTTGTCAGCACAATGTTCCATGACACTTTTTGTCACAATTCTCCATGACCACTGTCATCACAGAGTTTTCTGCCCATATCATCACAATGTTCCTTGTCACCTTTAATCACAATGCTCCAAGCCCTTTCATTACAATGCTCCAGAAATCTTGTCATCGCAATGTTCCATGACCATGTCATCACAATGGTCTATGGCACTTGTCATCACAATGGTCCAGAATTCTTGTCCTCACAATGTTCCATGGCCCTGTCATCACAATACTCCATGGCCCTTATCATCATAATACTCCAGAATTCTTGTCATCACAATGTTCCATGACCATGTCATCACAATGCTCCATGGCCCTTATCATCATAATGCTCCAGAATTCTTGTTATCACAATGTTCCATGACCATGTCATCACAATGGTCTATGGCACTTGTCATCACAATGGTCCAGAATTCTTGTCCTCACAATGTTCCATGGCCCTGTCATCACAATACTCCATGGCCCTTATCATCATAATACTCCAGAATTCTTGTCATCACAATGTTCCATGACCATGTCATCACAATGCTCCATGGCCCTTATCATCATAATGCTCCAGAATTCTTGTTATCACAATGTTCCATGACCATGTCATCACAATGCTCCATGGCCCTTGTCATCACAATGCTCCAGAATTCTTGTCATCACAATGTTCCATGACCATGTCATCACAATACTCCATGGCCCTTATCATCATAATGCTCCAGAATTCTTGTCATCACAATGTTCCATGACCATGTCATCACAATGCTCCATGCCCTTGTCATCAAAATGCTCCAGAACTCTTGTCATCATAATGCTCCATGCCAATGTCATCAAAATGCCCCATGACACTTGTCATCACAATGCTCCATGGCCTTTGTCATCACAATGTTCCATGGCCCCTGTCATCACAGTGCTCCATGATACCTTTCATCGCAAATCTAGATGACCACTGTCATCACAATGCCCCATGACAGATGTCATCACAATTCGCCATGGTCCTTGTCATCACAATGCTCCATGAACCGTGTCATCACAAGGTTCCAGGACACTTGTCATCACAATGATCCAAGATCACATTCATCACAGTGCTCCATGAACCCTGTCATCTCAATGCTCCATAGCCTTTGTATTCACAATGCTCCATGGCCCCTGTAATCACAGTGCTCCATGACCCTTTTCATCACAATGCTCCAAGACTGCTCTCAACACAATGCCCCATGACCCCTGACATCACAAATCTCCATAGCCTCTCTTACCAGAAAGCTCCATAATCGCTGTCAGCAGAATGTTCCATGACACTTTTCGTCACAATACTGCATGACCACTATCATCACAGAGTTCTCTGCCCATATCATCACAATGTTCCTTGTCACCTTTAATCACAATGCTCCATGCCCTTTCATCACAATGCTCCAGAAATCTTTTTCATCGCAATGTTCCTTGACTGTGTCATCACAATGCTCCATGGCCGTCATCAGCACAATGCTCCAGAATTCTTGTCATCAAAATGTTCCATGACCGTGTCATCACAATGCTCCATGGCCCTTGTCATCACAATGCTCCAGAATTCTTCTCATCACAATGTTCCATGACCGTGTCAACGCAATGCTCCATGGCCACTGTCATCACAATGCTCCAGAATTCTTGTCATCCCAATGTTCCATGGCCGTGACATCACAATGCTCCATGCCCTTGTCATCAAAATGCTCCAGAACTCTTGTCATCATAATGCTCCATGCCAATGTCATCAAATTGCCCCATGACACTTGTCATCACAATGCTCCATGGCCTTTGTCATCACAATGTTCCATGGCCCCTGTCATCACAGTGCTCCATGATACCTTTCATCGCAAATCTAGATGACCACTGTCATCACAATGCCCCATGACAAATGTCATCACAATTCGCCATGGTCCTTGTCATCACAATGCTCCATGAACCATGTCATCAAAAGTTTCCAGGACACTTGTCATCACAATGATCCAAGATCACATTCATCACAGTGCTCCATGAACCCTGTCATCTCAATGCTCCATAGCCTTTGTATTCACAATGCTCCATGGCCCCAGTAATCACAGTGCTCCATGACCCTTTACATCACAATGCTCCAAGACCGCTCTCAACACAATGCCCCATGACGCCTGACATCACAAATCTCCATAGCCTCTCTTACCAAAAAGCTCCATGATCGCTGTCAGCAGAATGTTCCATGACAATTTTCGTCACAATACTGCATGACCACTGTCATCACAGTGTTCCCTGCCCATATCATCACAATGTACCTTGTCACCTTTAATCACAATGCTCCATGCCCATTCATCACAATGCTCCAGAAATCTTTTTCATCGCAATGTTCCTTGACTGTGTCATCACAATGCTCCATGGCCGTCATCAGCATAATGCTCCAGAATTCTTGTCATCACAATGTTCCATGACCGTGTCATCACAATGCTCCATGGCCCTTTTCAGCACAATGCTCCAGAATTCCTGTAATCACAATGTTCCATGACAGTGTCATCCCAGTGCTCCATGGTCCTTGTCATCATAATGCTCCAGAATTCTTCTCATCACAATGTTCCATGACCGTATCATCACAATGCTCCATGGCCCTTGTCATCACAATGCTCCAGAATTTTTGTCATCACAATGTTCCACACCGTGTCATCACAATGCTCCTTGGCCCTTGTCATCACAATGCTCCAGAATTCTTGTCATCACAATGTTCCATGACCGTGTCATCACAATGCTCCATGGCCCTTGTCAGCACAATGTTCCATGACACTTTTTGTCACAATACTCCATGACCACTGTCATCACAGAGTTCTCTGCCCATATCATCACAATGTTCCTTGTCACCTTTAATCACAATGCTCCATGCCCTTTCATCACAATGCTCCAGAATTCTTCTCATCACAATGTTCCATGACCGTGTCATCACAATGCTCCATGGCCCTTGTCATCACAATGCTCCAGAATTCTTGTCATCACAATGTTCCATGACCGTGTCATCACAATGCTCCATGGCCCTTGTTAGCACAATGCTCCAGAATTCTTCTCATCACAATGTTCCATGACCGTGTCATCACAATGCTCCATGGCCATTGTCATCACAATGCTCCAGAATTCTTCTCATCAAAATGATCCATGGCCGTGTCAGCACAATGCTCCATGGCCCTTGTCATCACAATGCTCCAGAATTCTTGTCATCACAATGTTCCATGACCGTGTCATCACAATGCTCCATGGCCCTTGTTAGCACAATGCTCCAGAATTCTTCCCATCACAATGTTCCATGACCATGTCATCACAATGCTACATGGACCTTGTCATCACAATGCTCCAGAATTCTTGTCATCACAATGTTCCATGGCCGTGTCAGCACAATGCTCCATGGCCCTTGTCATCATAATGCTCCAGAATTCTTGTCATCAAAATGTTCCATGACCGTATCATCACAATGCTCCATGGCCCTTGTTAGCACAATGCTCCAGAATTCTTCTCATCACAATGTTCCATGACAGTGTCATCACAATGCTCCATGGCCCTTGTCATCACAATGCTCCGGAATTCTTCTCATCACATTCTTCCATGACCGTGTCATCACAATGCTCGATGGCCCTTTTCAGCACAATGCTCCAGAATTCCTGTCATCACAATGTTCCATGACGGTTTCCTCACAATGCTCCATGATCATTGTCTTCCCAATGCTCCAGAATTCTTGTCATCAGAATGTTCCATGACCGTGTCATCACAATGCACCATGGCCCTTGTCAGCACAATGTTCCATGACACTTTTTGTCACAATACACCATGACCACTGTCATCACAGAGTTCTCTGCCCATATCATCACAATGTTCCTTGTCACCTTTAATCACAATGCTCCATGCCCTTTCATCACAATGCTCCAGAAATCTTGTCATCGCAATGTTCCTTGACCATGTCATCACAATGCTCCATGACCCTTGTCATCACAATGATCCAGAATTCTTCTCATCACAATGTTCCATGACCGTGTCATCACAATGCTCCATGGCCCTTGTCATCACAATGCTCCAGAATTCTTGTCATCACAATGTTCCATGACCGTGTCATCACAATGCTCCATGACACTTGTCATCACAATGATCCAGAATTCTTCTCATCACAATGTTCCATGACCGTGTCATCACAATGCTCCATGGCCCTTTTCAGCACAATGCTCCAGAATTCCTGTCATCACAATGTTCCATGACCGTGTCATCACAATGCTCCATGGCCCTTGTCATCACAATGCACCAGAATTCTTGTCATCACAATGTTCCATACCATGTCATCACAATGCTCCATGGCCATTGTCATCACAATGCTCCAGAATTCTTGTCATCAAAATGTTCCATGGCCGTGTCATCACAATGCTCCATGGCCCTTGTCATGACAATGCTCCAGAATTCTTCTCATCACAATGTTCCATGACTGTATCATCACAATGCTCCATGGACCTTGTCAGCACAATGCTCCAGAATTCTTGTCATCACAATGTTCCTTGACCATGTCATCACAATGCTCCATGGCCCTTGTCATCACAATGCTCCAGAATTCTTGTCATCACAATGTTCCATGACCGTGTCATCACAATGCTCCATGGCCCTTGTCAGCACAATGTTCCATGACACTTTTTGTCACAATACTCCATAACCACTGTCATCACAGAGTTCTCTGCCCATATCATCACAATGTTCCTTGTCACCTTTAATCACAATGCTCCATCCCCTTTCATCACAATGCTCCAGAATTCTTGTCATAACAATGTTCCATGACCGGGTCATCACAATGCTCCATGGCCCTTGTCATCACAATGCTCCAGAATTCTTGTCATCACAATGTTCCATGACCGTGTCATCACAATGCTCCATGACCCTTGTCATGACAATGCTCCAGAATTCTTCTCATCACAATGTTCCATGACCGTGTCATCACAATGCTCCATGGCCATTGTCATCACAATGCTCCAGAATTCTTGTCATCAAAATGTTCCATGGCCGTGTCATCACAATGCTCCATGGCCCTTTTTAGCACAATGCTCCAGAATTCTTCTCATCACAATGTTCCATGACCGTGTCATCACAATGCTCCATGGCCCTTGTCATCACAATGCTCCGGAATTCTTCTCATCACATTGTTCCATGACCGTGTCATCACAATGCTCGATGGCCCTTTTCAGCACAATGCTCCAGAATTCCTGTCACCACAATATTCCATGACCGTGTCATCACAATGCTCCATGGCGCTTGTCATCACAATGCTCCAGAATTCTTGTCATCACAATGTTCCATACCGTGTCATCACAATGCTCCATGGCCCTTGTCATCACAATGCTCCAGAAATCTTGTCATCGCAATGTTCCTTGACCATGTCATCACAATGCTCCATGACCCTTGTCATCACAATGATCCAGAATTCTTCTCATCACAATGTTCCATGACCGTGTCATCACAATGCTCCATGGCCCTTGTCATCATAATGCTCAAGAATTCTTCTCATCAAAATGTTCCATGACCATGTCATCACAATGCTCCATGGCCCTTGTCATGACAATACTCCAGAATTCTTCTCATCACAATGTTCTATGACCGTGTCATCACAATGCCCCAAGGCCCTTGTCATGACATTGCTCCAGAATTCTTCTCATCACAATGTTCCATGTCCGTGTCATCACAATGCTCCATGGCCCTTGTCATCACAATGCTGCAGAATTCTTGTCATCACAATATTCCATGAACGTGTCATCACAATGCTCCAAGACCCTTGTCATCACAATGCTCCAGAATTCTTGTCATCACAATGTTCCATGAACGTATCATCACAATGCTCCATGGCGCTTCTCAGCACAATGCTCCAGAATTCTTCTCATCAATATGTTCCATGACCGTGTCATCACAATGCTCCATGGCCCTTGTCCGTACAATGCTCCAGAATTCTTGTCATCACAATGTTCCATGACCATGTCATCACAATGCTCCATGGCCCTTGTCATGACAATACTCCAGAATTCTTCTCATCACAATGTTCTATGACCGTGTCATCACAATGCCCCAAGGCCCTTGTCATGACATTGCTCCAGAATTCTTCTCATCACAATGTTCCATGACCGTGTCATCACAATGCTCCATGGCCATTGTCATCACAATGCTCCAGAATTCTTGTCATCACAATGCTCCATGGCCCTTGTCAGCACAATGTTCCATGACACTTTTTGTCCCAATACTCCATGACCACTGTCATCACAGAGTTCTCTACCCATATCATCACAATGTTCCTTGTCACCTTTCATCACAATGCTCCAGAAATATTGTCATCGCAATGTTCCTTGACCATGTCATCACAATGCTCCATGACCCTTGTCATCACAATGATCCAGAATTCTTCTCATCACAATGTTCCATGACCGTGTCATCACAATGCTCCATGGCCCTTGTCATCACAATGCTGCAGAATTCTTGTCATCACAATATTCCATGACCGTGTCATCACAATGCTCCAAGCCCCTTGTCATCACAAGGATCCAGAATTCTTGTCATCACAATGTTCCATGAACGTATCATCACAATTCTCCATGGCGCTTGTCAGCACAATGCTCCAGAATTCTTCTCATCACAATGTTCCATGACCGTGTCATCACAATGCTCCATGGCCATTGTCATCACAATGCTCCGGAATTCTTCTCATCACATTCTTCCATGACCGTGTCATCACAATGCTCGATGGCCCTTTTCAGCACACTGCTCCAGAATTCTTCTCATCACAATGTTCCATGACCGTGTCATCACAATGCTCCATGGCCCTTGTCATCATAATGCTCCAGAATTCTTGACATTACTATATTCCATGAACGTGTCATCACAATGCTCTATGGCGCTTGTCATCAGAATGCTCCAGAATTCTTGTCATCACAATGTTCCCTGGCCGTTTCATCACAATGCTCCATCGCCTTTGTCATCAGAATGCTCCAGAATTCTTGTCATCACAATGTTCCATAACCGTGTCATCACAATGCTCCATGGCCCTTGTCAGCACAATGCTCCAGAATTCTTGTCTTCGCAATGTTCCATGACCGTGTCATCACAATGCTCCATGACCCATGTCATCACAATGCTCCAGAATTCTTGTCATCACAATGTTCCATGACCGTGTCATCACAATGCTCCACGGCCCTTGTCAGCACAATGCTCCAGAATTCCTGTCATCACAATGTTCCATGACCGTGTCATCACAATGCTCCGTGGCCCTTGTCATCACAATGCTCAAGAATTCTTGTCATCACAATGTTCCATACCGTGTCATCACAATGCTCCATGGCCATTGTCATCACAATGCTCCAGAATTCTTGTCATCACAATGTTCCATGGCTGTGTCATCACAATGCTCCATGGCCCCTGTCAGCACAATGCTCCAGAATTCTTCTCATCACAATGTTCCATGACCGTATCATCAGAATGCTCCATGGCCCTTGTCAGCACAATGCTCCAGAATTCTTCTCATCACAATGTTCCATGACCGTGCCATCACAATGCTCCATGGCACTTGTCATCACAATGCTCCAGAATTCTTTTCATCACAATGTTCCATGGCCGTGTCATCACAATGCTCCATGGCCCTTGTCATCATAATGCTCCAGAATTCTTGTCATTACTATATTCCATGAACGTGTCATCACAATGCTCTATGGCACTTGTCATCAGAATGCTCCAGAATTCTTGTCATCACAATGTTCCATGACCGTGTCATCACAATGCTCCATGGCCCTTTTCATGACAATGCTCCAGAATTCTTCTCATCACAATCTTCCATGATCATGTCATCACAATGCTCCATGGCCCTTGTCATCACAATGCTCCGGATTTCTTCTCATCACATTGTTCCATGACCGTGTCATCACAATGCTCCATGGCCCTTTTCAGCACAATGCTCCAGAATTCCTGTCATCACAATGTTCCATGACCGTGTCATCACAATGCTCCATGGCACTTGTCATCACAATGCTCCAGAAATCTTGTCATCGCAATGTTCCATGACCATGTCATCACAA
Source organism: Balaenoptera acutorostrata (assembly GCF_949987535.1). Taxonomy (NCBI): domain Eukaryota; kingdom Metazoa; phylum Chordata; class Mammalia; order Artiodactyla; family Balaenopteridae; genus Balaenoptera; species Balaenoptera acutorostrata. Next base: position 97,218 of record NW_026646181.1, read on the forward strand.
TGGTCTATGGCACTTGTCATCACAATGCTCCCGAATTCTTGTCATCACAATGTTCCATGGCCCTGTCATCACAATGCTCCATGGCCCTTGTCATCATAATGCTCCAGAATTCTTGTCATCACAATGTTCCATGACCGTACCATCACAATGCTCCATGGCCCTTGTCAGCACAATGCTCCAGAATTCTTCTCATCACAATGTTCCATGACCGTGTCATCACAATGCTCCATGGCCCTTGTCAGTACAATGTTCCATGACAATTTTGTCACAATACTCCATGACCAATGTCATCCCAGAGTTCTCTGCCCATATCATCAGAATGTTCCTTGTCAACTTTAATCACAATGCTCCATGCCCTTTCATCACAATGCTCCAGAAATCTTGTCATCGTAATGTTCCTTGACCATGTCATCACAATGTTCCATGACCCTTGTCAGCACAATGCTCCAGAATTCTTGTCATCACAATGTTCCATGACCGTGTTATCACAATGCTCCATGGCCCTTTTCATGACAAAGCTCCAGAATTCTTCTCATCACAATGTTCCATGACCGTGTCATCACAGTGCTCCATGGCCCTTGTCATCACAATGTTCCAGAATTCTTGTCATCACAATGTTCTATGACCGTGTCATCACAATGCTCCATGGCCCTTGTCAGCACAATGTTCCATGACACATTTTGTCACAATACTCCATGACCACTGTCATCACAGAGTTTTCTGCCCATATCATCACAATGTTCCTTGTCACCTTTAATCACAATGCTCCATGCCCTTTCATCACAATGCACCAGACATCTTGTCATCGCAATGTTCCTTGACCATTTCATCACAATGCTCCATGACCCTTGTCATCACAATGATCCAGAATTCTTCTCATCAGAATGTTCCATGACCGTGTCATCACAATGCTCCATGGCCCTTGTCATCCCAATGCTGCAGAATTCTTGTCATCACAATGTTCCATGACCGTGTCATCACAATGCTCCATGACCCTTGTCAACACAATGCTCCAGAATTCTTGTCATCACAATGTTCCATGACCATGTCATCACAATGGTCCATGGCCCTTGTCAGCACAATGCTCCAGAATTCTTGTCATCACAATGTTCCATGACCGTGTCATCACAATGCTACATGACCCTGGTCATCACAGTTCTCCATGACCTTTGTCATCACAATGCTCTATGTCGCTTTTCATCACAATTCTCAATGACCACTTTAATCACTATGCTCGCTGACTATTTTCATCATATTTCTCTAGTGTCATTACAATACCCCATGGCCCCTTTCTTCAAATTGCTCCATGATGCCTGTCATCACAATGCTCCATGGCTTTTGTTATCACAATGCTCCAGGACCAGTTTCATCACAATTCTCCATCCCCTTTGTCATCATGGTGCACAATGAAACCTTTCATTAAAATGCTCCATGACACTAGTCATCACAATACTCCATGGCCTTTATCGTCACAATGCTCCCATGCACTTTTCATCACGATGTTCCATGAATACTTTCATCACATTGCTCCATGACCATTGTCATCACAATAGTCCAAACCCTTGTCACCACAATGCTGCATAATCCCTGTCATCACAATTCTCCATGACTGCTGTCATCACAATAATCCAGGACAATTTTCATCACAGTGCTTCATGCCCCCAGTCATCACAGTGCTCCATGATACCTTTCATCACAATTCCTAGATGATCAATGTCATCACAATGCCCCATGACACTTGTCATCACAATTCGCTATGACCCTTGTCATCACAATACTCGATGAACCGTGTCATCACAGTGTTCCAGGACACATGTCATCACAATGATCCATGTCTACTTCCATCACAATGCTCCAATACCCCTGTCATCACAATGCTCCATGGCCCCTGTTATCATATTGCTCCATGATCTCTTTCATCACAATGCTCCATGACCACTGTCATCACCATGCCTCATAACGGCTCTCATCTCAATGCTCCATGGCCCCTTTCATCACAATGCTCCATGAACCCTGTCATCACAATGTACACTGCCCTTTTCATCACAAAGCTCCGTGGGCCCTGTCATCACAATGCTCCATGCCCTTGTCATCAAAATGCTCCAGAACTCTTGTCATCATAATGCTCCATGCCAATGTCATCAAAATGCCCCATGACACTTGTCATCACAATGCTCCATGGCCTTTGTCATCACAATGTTCCATGACCCCTGTCATCACACTGCTCCATGATACCTTTCATCGCAAATCTAGATGACCACTGTCATCACAATGACGCATGACAGATGTCATCACAATTTGCCATGGTCCTTGTCATCACAATGCTCCATGAACCGTGTCATCACAAGGTTCCAGGACACTTGTCATCACAATGATCCAAGATCACATTCAACACAGTGCTCCATGAAACTTGTCGTCTCAATGCTCCATAGCCTTTGAATTCACAATGCTCCATGGCCCCTGTAATCACAATGCTCCATGACGCCTTTCTTCACAATGCTCCAAGACCGCTGTCAACACAATGCCCCATGATGCCTGCCATCACAAGTCTCCATGGCCTCTCTTACCAAAGAGCTCCATGATCCTTGTCAGCACAATGTTCCATGACAGTTTCCGTCACAATACTCCATGTCCTGTCTCATCACAGAGTTCTCTGCCCATATCATCACAATGTTCCTTGTCACCTTTAATGACAATGCTCCATACCCTTACACCACAATGCTCCAGAAATCTTGTCATCGCAATGTTCCTTGACCGTGTCATCACAATTCTCCATGGAACTTGTCATCACAGTTCTCCAGTATTCTTGTCATCACAATGTTCCATGGCCGTGTCATCACAATGCTCCATGGCCCTTGTCATGACAATGCTCCAGAATTCTTCTCATCACAATGTTCCATGACCGTGTCATCACAATGCTCCATGGCCATTGTCATCACAATGCTCCAGAATTCCTGTCATCACAATGTTCCATGGCCATGTCATCACAATGCTCCATGGCCCTTGTCATCATAATGCTCCAGAATTCTTGTCATCACAATGTTCCATGACCATGTCATCCCAATGCCCCATGGCCCTTGTCAGCACAATGCTCCAGAATTCTTCTCATCAAAATGTTCCATGACCGTGTCATCACAATGCTCCATGGCCCTTGTCAGCACAATGCTCCAGAATTCTTGTCATCACAATGTTCCATGACCGTGTTATCACAATGCTCCATGGCCCTTTTCATGACAAAGCTCCAGAATTCTTCTCATCACAATGTTCCATGACCGTGTCATCACAATGCTCCATGGCCCTTGTCATCACAATGTTCCAGAATTCTTGTCATCACAATGTTCTATGACCGTGTCATCACAATGCTCCATGGCCCTTGTCAGCACAATGTTCCATGACACATTTTGTCACAATACTCCATGACCACTGTCATCACAGAGTTTTCTGCCCATATCATCACAATGTTCCTTGTCACCTTTAATCACAATGCTCCATGCCCTTTCATCACAATGCACCAGACATCTTGTCATCGCAATGTTCCTTGACCATTTCATCACAATGCTCCATGACCCTTGTCATCACAATGATCCAGAATTCTTCTCATCAGAATGTTCCATGACCGTGTCATCACAATGCTCCATGGCCCTTGTCATCACAATGCTGCAGAATTCTTGTCATCACAATGTTCCATGACCGTGTCATCACAATGCTCCATAACCCTTGTCAACACAATGCTTCAGAATTCTTGTCATCACAATGTTCCATGACCATATCATTACAATGGTCCATGGCCCTTGTCAGCACAATGCTCCAGAATTCTTGTCATTACAATGTTCCATGACCGTGTCATCACAATGCTACATGACCCTGGTCATCACAGTTCTCCATGACCTTTGTCATCACAATGCTCTATGTCGCTTTTCATCACAATTCTCAATGACCACTTTAATCACTATGCTCGCTGACCATTTTCATCATATTTCTCTAGTGTCATTACAATACCCCATGGCCCCTTTCTTCACAATGCTCCATAATGCCTGTCATCACAATGCTCCATGGCTTTTGTTATCACAATGCTCCAGGACCAGTTTCATCACAATTCTCCATCCCCTTTGTCATCATGGTGCACAATGAAACCTTTCATTAAAATGCTCCATGACACTAGTCATCACAATACTCCATGGCCTTTATCGTCACAATGCTCCCATGCACTTTTCATCACGATGTTCCATGAATACTTTCATCACATTGCTCCATGACCATTGTCATCACAATAGTCCATACCCTTGTCAACACAATGCTGCATAATCCCTGTCATCACAATTCTCCATGACTGCTGTCATCACAATAATCCAGGACAATTTTCATCACAGTGCTTCATGCCCCCAGTCATCACAGTGCTCCATGATACCTTTCATCACAATTCCTAGATGATCAATGTCATCACAATGCCCCATGACACTTGTCATCACAATTCGCTATGACCCTTGTCATCACAATACTCGATGAACCGTGTCATCACAGTGTTCCAGGACACATGTCACCACAATGATCCATGTCTACTTCCATCACAATGCTCCAATACCCCTGTCATCAGAGTGCTCCATGGCCCCTGTTATCATATTGCTCCATGATCTCTTTCATCACAATGCTCCATGACCACTGTCATCACCATGCCTCATAACGGCTCTCATCTCAATGCTCCATGGCCCCTTTCATCACAATGCACCAGACATCTTGTCATCGCAATGTTCCTTGACCATTTCATCACAATGCTCCATGACCCTTGTCATCACAATGATCCAGAATTCTTCTCATCAGAATGTTCCATGACCGTGTCATCACAATGCTCCATGGCCCTTGTCATCACAATGCTGCAGAATTCTTGTCATCACAATGTTCCATGACCGTGTCATCACAATGCTCCATGACCCTTGTCAACACAATGCTCCAGAATTCTTGTCATCACAATGTTCCATGACCATGTCATCACAATGGTCCATGGCCCTTGTCAGCACAATGCTCCAGAATTCTTGTCATCACAATGTTCCATGACCGTGTCATCACAATGCTACATGACCCTGGTCATCACAGTTCTCCATGACCTTTGTCATCACAATGCTCTATGTCGCTTTTCATCACAATTCTCAATGACCACTTTAATCACTATGCTCGCTGACCATTTTCATCATATTTCTCTAGTGTCATTACAATACCCCATGGCCCCTTTCTTCAAATTGCTCCATGATGCCTGTCATCACAATGCTCCATGGCTTTTGTTATCACAATGCTCCAGGACCAGTTTCATCACAATTCTCCATCCCCTTTGTCATCATGGTGCACAATGAAACCTTTCATTAAAATGCTCCATGACACTAGTCATCACAATACTCCATGGCCTTTATCGTCACAATGCTCCCATGCACTTTTCATCACGATGTTCCATGAATACTTTCATCACATTGCTCCATGACCATTGTCATCACAATAGTCCATACCCTTGTCAACACAATGCTGCATAATCCCTGTCATCACAATTCTCCATGACTGCTGTCATCACAATAATCCAGGACAATTTTCATCACAGTGCTTCATGCCCCCAGTCATCACAGTGCTCCATGATACCTTTCATCACAATTCCTAGATGATCAATGTCATCACAATGCCCCATGACACTTGTCATCACAATTCGCTATGACCCTTGTCATCACAATACTCGATGAACCGTGTCATCACAGTGTTCCAGGACACATGTCATCACAATGATCCATGTCTACTTCCATCACAATGCTCCAATACCCCTGTCATCACAATGCTCCATGGCCCCTGTTATCATATTGCTCCATGATCTCTTTCATCACAATGCTCCATGACCACTGTCATCACCATGCCTCATAACGGCTCTCATCTCAATGCTCCATGGCCCCTTTCATCACAATGCTCCATGAACCCTGTCATCACAATGTACACTGCCCTTTTCATCACAAAGCTCCGTGGGCCCTGTCATCACAATGCTCCATGCCCTTGTCATCAAAATGCTCCAGAACTCTTGTCATCATAATGCTCCATGCCAATGTCATCAAAATGCCCCATGACACTTGTCATCACAATGCTCCATGGCCTTTGTCATCACAATGTTCCATGGCCCCTGTCATCACAGTGCTCCATGATACCTTTCATCGCAAATCTAGATGACCACTGTCATCACAATGCCCCATGACAGATGTCATCACAATTCGCCATGGTCCTTGTCATCACAATGCTCCATGAACCGTGTCATCACAAGGTTCCAGGACACTTGTCATCACAATGATCCAAGATCACATTCATCACAGTGCTCCATGAACCCTGTCATCTCAATGCTCCATAGCCTTTGAATTCACAATGCTCCATGGCCCCTGTAATCACAATGCTCCATGACGCCTTTCATCACAATGCTCCAAGACCGCTGTCAGCACAATGCCCCATGATGCCTGCCATCACAAATCTCCATGGCCTCTCTTACCAAAGAGCTCCATGATCCCTGTCAGCACAATGTTCCATGACAGTTTTCGTCACAATACTCCATGTCCTGTCTCATCACAGAGTTCCCTGCCCATATCATCACAATGTTCCTTGTCACCTTTAATCACAATGCTCCATACCCTTTCACCACATTGCTCCAGAAATCTTGTCATCGCAATGTTCCTTGACCGTGTCATCACAATGCTCCATGGCCCTTGTCATGACAATGCTCCAGAATTCTTCTCATCACAATGTTCCATGACCGTGTCATCACAATGCTCCATGGCAATTGTCATCACAATGCTCCAGAATTCTTGTCATCACAATATTCCATGGCCATGTCATCACAATGCTCCATGGCCCTTGTCATCATAATGCTCCAGAATTCTTGTCATCACAATGTTCCATGACCATGTCATCCCAATGCCCCATGGCCCTTGTCAGCACAATACTCCAGAATTCTTCTCATCACAATGTTCCATGACCGTGTCATCACAATGCTCCATGGCCCTTGCCATCATAATGCTCCAGAATTCTTGTCATTACTATATTCCATGAACGTGTCATCACAATGTTCTATGGCGCTTTTCATCAGAATGGTCCAGAATTCTTGTCATCACAAGGTTCCATGACCGTGTCTTCACAATGCTCCATCGCCTTTGTCATCAGAATGCTCCAGAATTCTTTTCATCACAATGTTCCATGACCATGTCATCACAATGCTCCATGGCCCTTGTCAGCACAATGCCCCAGAATTCTTCTCATCACAATGTTCCATGACCGTGTCATCACAATGCTCCATGGCCCTTGTCAGCACAATGCTCCAGAATTCTTCTCATGACAATGTTCCATGACCGTGTCATCACAATGCTCCATGGCCCTTGTCATCGCAATGCTGCAGAATTCTTGTCATCACAATGTTCCATGACCGTGTCATCACAATGCTCCATGACCCTGGTCATCACAGTTCTCCATGACCTTTTTTATCACAATGCTCTATGTCGCTTTTCATCACAATTCTCAATGACCACTTTAATCACTATGCTCGCTGACCATTTTCATCATATTTCTCTAGTGTCATTACAATACCCCATGGCCCCTTTCTTCACAATGCTCCATGATGCCTGTCATCACAATGCTCCATGGCTTTTGTTATCACAATGCTCCAGGACCAGTTTCATCACAATTCTCCATCCCCTTTGTCATCATGGTGCACAATGAAACCTTTCATTAAAATGCTCCATGACACTAGTCATCACAATACTCCATGGCCTTTATCGTCACAATGCTCCCATGCACTTTTCATCACGATGTTCCATGAATACTTTCATCACATTGCTCCATGACCATTGTCATCACAATAGTCCATACCCTTGTCAACACAATGCTGCATAATCCCTGTCATCACAATTCTCCATGACTGCTGTCATCACAATAATCCAGGACAATTTTCATCACAGTGCTCCATGATACCTTTCATCACAATTCCTAGATGATCAATGTCACACAATGCCCCATGACACTTGTCATCACAATTCGCTATGACCCTTTTCATCACAATACTCGATGAACTGTGTCATCACAGTGTTCCAGGACACATGTCATCACAATGATCTATGTCTACTTCCATCACAATGATCCATGGCCCCTGTTATCATATTGCTCCATGATCTCTTTCATCACAATGCTCCATGACCACTGTCATCACCATGCCTCATAACGGCTCTCATCTCAATGCTCCATGGCCCCTTTCATCACAATGCTCCATGAACCCTGTCATCACAATGTACCCTGCCCTTTTCATCACAAAGCTCCGTGGGCCCTGTCATCACAATGCTCCATGTCCTTGTCATCAAAATGCTCCAGAACTCTTGTCATCATAATGCTCCATGCCAATGTCATCAAAATGCCCCATGACACTTGTCATCACAATGCTCCATGGCCTTTGTCATCACAATGTTCCATGGCCCCTGTTATCACAGTGCTCCATGATACCTTTCATCGCAAATCTAGATGACCACTGTCATCACAATGCCCCATGACAGATGTCATCACAATTCGCCATGGTCCTTGTCATCACAATGCTCCATGAACCGTGTCATCACAAGGTTCCAGGACACTTGTCATCACAATGATCCAAGATCACATTCATCACAGTGCTCCATGAACCCTGTCATCTCAATGCTCCATAGCCTTTGTATTCACAATGCTCCATGGCCCCTGTAATCACAGTGCTCCATGACACTTTTCATCACAATGCTCCAAGACCGCTCTCAACACAATGCCCCATGACACCTGACATCACAAATCTCCATAGCCTCTCTTACCAAAAAGCTCCATGATCGCTGTCAGCAGAATGTTCCATGACACTTTTCGTCACAATACTGCATGACCACTGTCATCACAGAGTTCTCTGCCCATATCATCACAATGTTCCTTGTCACCTTTAATCACAATGCTCCATGACCTTTCATCACAATGCTCCAGAAATCATTTTCATCACAATGTTCCTTGACTGTGTCATAACAATGCTCCATGGCCATCATCAGCACAATGCTGGGGAATTCTTCTCATCACATTGTTCCATGACCGTGTCATCACAATGTTCCATGGCCCTTGTCATCACAATGCTCCAGAATTCTTGTCATCACAATGTTCCATGACCGTGTCATCACAATGCTCCATGACCCTTGTCATGACAATGCTCCAGAATTCTTCTCATCACAATGTTCCATGACCATGTCAACAAAATGCTCCATGGCCACTGTCATCACAATGCTCCAGAATTCTTGTCATCACAATGTTCCATGGCCGTGTCATCACAATGCTCCATGGCCCTTTTCATCATAATGCTCCAGAATTCTTGTCATCACAAAGTTCCATGGCCGTGTCATCACAATGCTCCATGGCCCTTTTCATCATAATGCTCCAGAATTCTTGTCAGTACTATATTCCATGAACGTGTCATCACAATGCTCTATGGCGCTTTTCATCAGAATGCTCCAGAATTCTTGTCATCACAATGTTCCATGACCGTGTCATCACAATGTTCCATGGCCCTTGTCAGCACAATGCTCCAGAATTCTTGTCATCACAATGTTCAATGACCGTGTCATCACAATGTTCCATGGCTCTTGTCATCACAATGCTCCAGAATTCTTGTCATCACAATGTTCCATACCGTGTCATCACAATGCTCCATGGCCATTGTCATCACAATGCTCCAGAATTCTTGTCATCACAATGTTCCATGGCCGTGTCATCACAATGCTCCATGGCCCTTGTCAGCACAATGCTCCAGAATTCTTCTCATCACAATGTTCCATGACCGTGTCATCACAATGCTCCATGGCCCTTGTCATCACAATGCTCCAGAATTCTTGTCATCACAATGTTCCATGACCATGTCAACAAAATGCTCCATGGCCACTGTCATCACAATGCTCCAGAATTCTTGTCATCACAATGTTCCATGGCCGTGTCATCACAATGCTCCATGGCCCTTGTCATCACAATGCTCCAGAATTCTTGTCATCACAATGTTCCATGACCGTGTCATCACAATGTTCCATGGCCCTTGTCATCACAATGCTCCAGAATTCTTGTCATCACAATGTTCCATGACCGTGTCATCACAATGCTCCATGGCCCTTGTCAGGACAATGCTCCAGAATTCTTGTCATCACAATGTTCCATGACCGTGTCATCACAATGCTCTATGGCGCTTGTCATCAGAATTCTACAGAATTCTTGTCATCACAATGTTCCATGACCGTGTCATCACAATGCTCCATGGCCTTGTCATGACAATGCTCCAGAATTCTTCTCATCACAATGTTCCATGACCGTGTCATCACAATGCTCCATGACCATTGTCATCACAATGCTCCCGAATTCTTGTCATCACAATGTTCCATGGCCCTGTCATCACAATGCTCCATGGCCCTTGTCATCATAATGCTCCAGAATTCTTGTCATCACAATGTTCCATGACCGTGTCATCACAATGCTCCACGGCCCTTGTCAGCACAATGTTCCATGACACTTTTTGTCACAATACCCCATGACCACTGTCATCACAGAGTTTTCTGCCCATATCATCACAATGTTCCTTGTCACCTTTAATCACAATGCTCCAAGCCCTTTCATCACAATGCTCCATAAATCTTGTCATCGCAATGTTCCATGACCATGTCATCACAATGGTCCATGGCCCTTGTCATCACAATGCTCCAGAATTCTTGTCATCACAATGTTCCATGACCGTGTCATCACAATGTTCCATGGCCCTTGTCATCACAATGCTCCAGAATTCTTGTCATCACAATGTTCCATACCGTGTCATCACAATGCTCCATGGCCCTTGTTAGCACAATGCTCCAGAATTCTTCACATCACAATGTTCCATGACCGTGTCATCACAATGCTCCATGGCCCTTGTCATCACAATGCTCCAGAATTCTTGTCATCACAATGTTCCATGACCGTGTCATCACAATGTTCCATGGCCCTTGTCATCACAATGCTCCAGAATTCTTGTCATCACAATGTTCCATGACCGTGTCATCACAATGCTCCATGGCCCTTGTCAGCACAATGCTCCAGAATTCTTGTCATCACAATGTTCCATGACCGTGTCATCACAATGCTCTATGGCGCTTGTCATCAGAATTCTACAGAATTCTTGTCATCACAATGTTCCATGACCGTGTCATCACAATGCTCCATGGCCTTGTCATGACAATGCTCCAGAATTCTTCTCATCACAATGTTCCATGACAGTGTCATCACAATGCTCCATGACCATTGTCATCACAATGCTCCCGAATTCTTGTCATCACAATGTTCCATGGCCCTGTCATCACAATGCTCCATGGCCCTTGTCATCATAATGCTCCAGAATTCTTGTCATCACAATGTTCCATGACCGTGTCATCACAATGCTCCACGGCCCTTGTCAGCACAATGTTCCATGACACTTTTTGTCACAATACTCCATGACCACTGTCATCACAGAGTTTTCTGCCCATATCATCACAATGTTCCTTGTCACCTTTAATCACAATGCTCCAAGCCCTTTCATCACAATGCTCCAGAAATCTTGTCATCGCAATGTTCCATGACCATGTCATCACAATGGTCCATGGCCCTTGTCATCACAATGCTCCAGAATTCTTGTCATCACAATGTTCCATGGCCCTGTCATCACAATGCTCCATGGCCCTTGTCATCATAATGCTCCAGAATTCTTGTCATCACAATGTTCCATGACCGTGTCATCACAATGCTCCATGGCCCTTGTCAGCACAATGTTCCATGACACTTTTTGTCACAATTCTCCATGACCACTGTCATCACAGAGTTTTCTGCCCATATCATCACAATGTTCCTTGTCACCTTTAATCACAATGCTCCAAGCCCTTTCATTACAATGCTCCAGAAATCTTGTCATCGCAATGTTCCATGACCATGTCATCACAATGGTCTATGGCACTTGTCATCACAATGGTCCAGAATTCTTGTCCTCACAATGTTCCATGGCCCTGTCATCACAATACTCCATGGCCCTTATCATCATAATACTCCAGAATTCTTGTCATCACAATGTTCCATGACCATGTCATCACAATGCTCCATGGCCCTTATCATCATAATGCTCCAGAATTCTTGTTATCACAATGTTCCATGACCATGTCATCACAATGGTCTATGGCACTTGTCATCACAATGGTCCAGAATTCTTGTCCTCACAATGTTCCATGGCCCTGTCATCACAATACTCCATGGCCCTTATCATCATAATACTCCAGAATTCTTGTCATCACAATGTTCCATGACCATGTCATCACAATGCTCCATGGCCCTTATCATCATAATGCTCCAGAATTCTTGTTATCACAATGTTCCATGACCATGTCATCACAATGCTCCATGGCCCTTGTCATCACAATGCTCCAGAATTCTTGTCATCACAATGTTCCATGACCATGTCATCACAATACTCCATGGCCCTTATCATCATAATGCTCCAGAATTCTTGTCATCACAATGTTCCATGACCATGTCATCACAATGCTCCATGCCCTTGTCATCAAAATGCTCCAGAACTCTTGTCATCATAATGCTCCATGCCAATGTCATCAAAATGCCCCATGACACTTGTCATCACAATGCTCCATGGCCTTTGTCATCACAATGTTCCATGGCCCCTGTCATCACAGTGCTCCATGATACCTTTCATCGCAAATCTAGATGACCACTGTCATCACAATGCCCCATGACAGATGTCATCACAATTCGCCATGGTCCTTGTCATCACAATGCTCCATGAACCGTGTCATCACAAGGTTCCAGGACACTTGTCATCACAATGATCCAAGATCACATTCATCACAGTGCTCCATGAACCCTGTCATCTCAATGCTCCATAGCCTTTGTATTCACAATGCTCCATGGCCCCTGTAATCACAGTGCTCCATGACCCTTTTCATCACAATGCTCCAAGACTGCTCTCAACACAATGCCCCATGACCCCTGACATCACAAATCTCCATAGCCTCTCTTACCAGAAAGCTCCATAATCGCTGTCAGCAGAATGTTCCATGACACTTTTCGTCACAATACTGCATGACCACTATCATCACAGAGTTCTCTGCCCATATCATCACAATGTTCCTTGTCACCTTTAATCACAATGCTCCATGCCCTTTCATCACAATGCTCCAGAAATCTTTTTCATCGCAATGTTCCTTGACTGTGTCATCACAATGCTCCATGGCCGTCATCAGCACAATGCTCCAGAATTCTTGTCATCAAAATGTTCCATGACCGTGTCATCACAATGCTCCATGGCCCTTGTCATCACAATGCTCCAGAATTCTTCTCATCACAATGTTCCATGACCGTGTCAACGCAATGCTCCATGGCCACTGTCATCACAATGCTCCAGAATTCTTGTCATCCCAATGTTCCATGGCCGTGACATCACAATGCTCCATGCCCTTGTCATCAAAATGCTCCAGAACTCTTGTCATCATAATGCTCCATGCCAATGTCATCAAATTGCCCCATGACACTTGTCGTCACAATGCTCCATGGCCTTTGTCATCACAATGTTCCATGGCCCCTGTCATCACAGTGCTCCATGATACCTTTCATCGCAAATCTAGATGACCACTGTCATCACAATGCCCCATGACAAATGTCATCACAATTCGCCATGGTCCTTGTCATCACAATGCTCCATGAACCATGTCATCAAAAGTTTCCAGGACACTTGTCATCACAATGATCCAAGATCACATTCATCACAGTGCTCCATGAACACTGTCATCTCAATGCTCCATAGCCTTTGTATTCACAATGCTCCATGGCCCCAGTAATCACAGTGCTCCATGACCCTTTACATCACAATGCTCCAAGACCGCTCTCAACACAATGCCCCATGACGCCTGACATCACAAATCTCCATAGCCTCTCTTACCAAAAAGCTCCATGATCGCTGTCAGCAGAATGTTCCATGACAATTTTCGTCACAATACTGCATGACCACTGTCATCACAGTGTTCCCTGCCCATATCATCACAATGTACCTTGTCACCTTTAATCACAATGCTCCATGCCCATTCATCACAATGCTCCAGAAATCTTTTTCATCGCAATGTTCCTTGACTGTGTCATCACAATGCTCCATGGCCGTCATCAGCATAATGCTCCAGAATTCTTGTCATCACAATGTTCCATGACCGTGTCATCACAATGCTCCATGGCCCTTTTCAGCACAATGCTCCAGAATTCCTGTAATCACAATGTTCCATGACAGTGTCATCCCAGTGCTCCATGGTCCTTGTCATCATAATGCTCCAGAATTCTTCTCATCACAATGTTCCATGACCGTATCATCACAATGCTCCATGGCCCTTGTCATCACAATGCTCCAGAATTTTTGTCATCACAATGTTCCACACCGTGTCATCAAAATGCTCCATGGCCCTTTTCATGACAATGCTCCAGAATTCTTCTCATCACAATGTTCCATGACCGTGTCATCACAATGCTCCATGGCCATTGTCATCACAATGCTCCAGAATTCTTGTCATCACAATGTTCCATGGCCGTGTCATCACAATGCTCCATGGCCCTTGTTAGCACAATGCTCCAGAATTCTTCTCATCACAATGTTCCATGACCGTGTCATCACAATGCTCGATGGCCCTTTTCAGCACAATGCTCCAGAATTCCTGTCATCACAATGTTCCATGACCGTGTCATCACAATGCTCCATGGCCCTTGTCATGACAATGCTCCAGAATTCTTCTCATCACAATGTTCCATGACCGTATCATCACAATGCTCCATGGCCCTTGTCAGCACAATGCTCCAGAATTCTTGTCATCACAATGTTCCCTGACCGTGTCATCACAATGCTCCTTGGCCCTTGTCATCACAATGCTCCAGAATTCTTGTCATCACAATGTTCCATGACCGTGTCATCACAATGCTCCATGGCCCTTGTCAGCACAATGTTCCATGACACTTTTTGTCACAATACTCCATGACCACTGTCATCACAGAGTTCTCTGCCCATATCATCACAATGTTCCTTGTCACCTTTAATCACAATGCTCCATGCCCTTTCATCACAATGCTCCAGAATTCTTCTCATCACAATGTTCCATGACCGTGTCATCACAATGCTCCATGGCCCTTGTCATCACAATGCTCCAGAATTCTTGTCATCACAATGTTCCATGACCGTGTCATCACAATGCTCCATGGCCCTTGTTAGCACAATGCTCCAGAATTCTTCTCATCACAATGTTCCATGACCGTGTCATCACAATGCTCCATGGCCATTGTCATCACAATGCTCCAGAATTCTTCTCATCAAAATGATCCATGGCCGTGTCAGCACAATGCTCCATGGCCCTTGTCATCACAATGCTCCAGAATTCTTGTCATCACAATGTTCCATGACCGTGTCATCACAATGCTCCATGGCCCTTGTTAGCACAATGCTCCAGAATTCTTCCCATCACAATGTTCCATGACCATGTCATCACAATGCTACATGGACCTTGTCATCACAATGCTCCAGAATTCTTGTCATCACAATGTTCCATGGCCGTGTCAGCACAATGCTCCATGGCCCTTGTCATCATAATGCTCCAGAATTCTTGTCATCAAAATGTTCCATGACCGTATCATCACAATGCTCCATGGCCCTTGTTAGCACAATGCTCCAGAATTCTTCTCATCACAATGTTCCATGACAGTGTCATCACAATGCTCCATGGCCCTTGTCATCACAATGCTCCGGAATTCTTCTCATCACATTGTTCCATGACCGTGTCATCACAATGCTCGATGGCCCTTTTCAGCACAATGCTCCAGAATTCCTGTCATCACAATGTTCCATGACGGTTTCCTCACAATGCTCCATGATCATTGTCTTCCCAATGCTCCAGAATTCTTGTCATCAGAATGTTCCATGACCGTGTCATCACAATGCACCATGGCCCTTGTCAGCACAATGTTCCATGACACTATTTGTCACAATACACCATGACCACTGTCATCACAGAGTTCTCTGCCCATATCATCACAATGTTCCTTGTCACCTTTAATCACAATGCTCCATGCCCTTTCATCACAATGCTCCAGAAATCTTGTCATCGCAATGTTCCTTGACCATGTCATCACAATGCTCCATGACCCTTGTCATCACAATGATCCAGAATTCTTCTCATCACAATGTTCCATGACCGTGTCATCACAATGCTCCATGGCCCTTGTCATCACAATGCTCCAGAATTCTTGTCATCACAATGTTCCATGACCGTGTCATCACAATGCTCCATGACACTTGTCATCACAATGATCCAGAATTCTTCTCATCACAATGTTCCATGACCGTGTCATCACAATGCTCCATGGCCCTTTTCAGCACAATGCTCCAGAATTCCTGTCATCACAATGTTCCATGACCGTGTCATCACAATGCTCCATGGCCCTTGTCATCACAATGCTCCAGAATTCTTGTCATCACAATGTTCTATACCATGTCATCACAATGCTCCATGGCCATTGTCATCACAATGCTCCAGAATTCTTGTCATCAAAATGTTCCATGGCCGTGTCATCACAATGCTCCATGGCCCTTGTCATGACAATGCTCCAGAATTCTTCTCATCACAATGTTCCATGACTGTATCATCACAATGCTCCATGGACCTTGTCAGCACAATGCTCCAGAATTCTTGTCATCACAATGTTCCTTGACCATGTCATCACAATGCTCCATGGCCCTTGTCATCACAATGCTCCAGAATTCTTGTCATCACAATGTTCCATGACCGTGTCATCACAATGCTCCATGGCCCTTGTCAGCACAATGTTCCATGACACTTTTTGTCACAATACTCCATAACCACTGTCATCACAGAGTTCTCTGCCCATATCATCACAATGTTCCTTGTCACCTTTAATCACAATGCTCCATCCCCTTTCATCACAATGCTCCAGAATTCTTGTCATAACAATGTTCCATGACCGGGTCATCACAATGCTCCATGGCCCTTGTCATCACAATGCTCCAGAATTCTTGTCATCACAATGTTCCATGACCGTGTCATCACAATGCTCCATGACCCTTGTCATGACAATGCTCCAGAATTCTTCTCATCACAATGTTCCATGACCGTGTCATCACAATGCTCCATGGCCATTGTCATCACAATGCTCCAGAATTCTTGTCATCAAAATGTTCCATGGCCGTGTCATCACAATGCTCCATGGCCCTTTTTAGCACAATGCTCCAGAATTCTTCTCATCACAATGTTCCATGACCGTGTCATCACAATGCTCCATGGCCCTTGTCATCACAATGCTCCGGAATTCTTCTCATCACATTGTTCCATGACCGTGTCATCACAATGCTCGATGGCCCTTTTCAGCACAATGCTCCAGAATTCCTGTCACCACAATATTCCATGACCGTGTCATCACAATGCTCCATGGCGCTTGTCATCACAATGCTCCAGAATTCTTGTCATCACAATGTTCCATACCGTGTCATCACAATGCTCCATGGCCCTTGTCATCACAATGCTCCAGAAATCTTGTCATCGCAATGTTCCTTGACCATGTCATCACAATGCTCCATGACCCTTGTCATCACAATGATCCAGAATTCTTCTCATCACAATGTTCCATGACCGTGTCATCACAATGCTCCATGGCCCTTGTCATCATAATGCTCAAGAATTCTTCTCATCAAAATGTTCCATGACCATGTCATCACAATGCTCCATGGCCATTTTCATCACAATGCTCCCGAATTCTTGTCATCACAATGTTCCATGGCCCTGTCATCACAATGATCCATGGCCCTTGTCATCATAATGTTCCAGAATTCTTCTCATCACAATGTTCCATGTCCGTGTCATCACAATGCTCCATGGCCCTTGTCATCACAATGCTGCAGAATTCTTGTCATCACAATATTCCATGAACGTGTCATCACAATGCTCCAAGACCCTTGTCATCACAATGCTCCAGAATTCTTGTCATCACAATGTTCCATGAACGTATCATCACAATGCTCCATGGCGCTTCTCAGCACAATGCTCCAGAATTCTTCTCATCAATATGTTCCATGACCGTGTCATCACAATGCTCCATGGCCCTTGTCCGTACAATGCTCCAGAATTCTTGTCATCACAATGTTCCATGACCATGTCATCACAATGCTCCATGGCCCTTGTCATGACAATACTCCAGAATTCTTCTCATCACAATGTTCTATGACCGTGTCATCACAATGCCCCAAGGCCCTTGTCATGACATTGCTCCAGAATTCTTCTCATCACAATGTTCCATGACCGTGTCATCACAATGCTCCATGGCCATTGTCATCACAATGCTCCAGAATTCTTGTCATCACAATGCTCCATGGCCCTTGTCAGCACAATGTTCCATGACACTTTTTGTCCCAATACTCCATGACCACTGTCATCACAGAGTTCTCTACCCATATCATCACAATGTTCCTTGTCACCTTTCATCACAATGCTCCAGAAATATTGTCATCGCAATGTTCCTTGACCATGTCATCACAATGCTCCATGACCCTTGTCATCACAATGATCCAGAATTCTTCTCATCACAATGTTCCATGACCGTGTCATCACAATGCTCCATGGCCCTTGTCATCACAATGCTGCAGAATTCTTGTCATCACAATATTCCATGACCGTGTCATCACAATGCTCCAAGCCCCTTGTCATCACAAGGATCCAGAATTCTTGTCATCACAATGTTCCATGAACGTATCATCACAATTCTCCATGGCGCTTGTCAGCACAATGCTCCAGAATTCTTCTCATCACAATGTTCCATGACCGTGTCATCACAATGCTCCATGGCCATTGTCATCACAATGCTCCGGAATTCTTCTCATCACATTCTTCCATGACCGTGTCATCACAATGCTCGATGGCCCTTTTCAGCACACTGCTCCAGAATTCTTCTCATCACAATGTTCCATGACCGTGTCATCACAATGCTCCATGGCCCTTGTCATCATAATGCTCCAGAGTTCTTGACATTACTATATTCCATGAACGTGTCATCACAATGCTCTATGGCGCTTGTCATCAGAATGCTCCAGAATTCTTGTCATCACAATGTTCCCTGGCCGTTTCATCACAATGCTCCATCGCCTTTGTCATCAGAATGCTCCAGAATTCTTGTCATCACAATGTTCCATAACCGTGTCATCACAATGCTCCATGGCCCTTGTCAGCACAATGCTCCAGAATTCTTGTCTTCGCAATGTTCCATGACCGTGTCATCACAATGCTCCATGACCCATGTCATCACAATGCTCCAGAATTCTTGTCATCACAATGTTCCATGACCGTGTCATCACAATGCTCCACGGCCCTTGTCAGCACAATGCTCCAGAATTCCTGTCATCACAATGTTCCATGACCGTGTCATCACAATGCTCCGTGGCCCTTGTCATCACAATGCTCAAGAATTCTTGTCATCACAATGTTCCATACCGTGTCATCACAATGCTCCATGGCCATTGTCATCACAATGCTCCAGAATTCTTGTCATCACAATGTTCCATGGCTGTGTCATCACAATGCTCCATGGCCCCTGTCAGCACAATGCTCCAGAATTCTTCTCATCACAATGTTCCATGACCGTATCATCAGAATGCTCCATGGCCCTTGTCAGCACAATGCTCCAGAATTCTTCTCATCACAATGTTCCATGACCGTGCCATCACAATGCTCCATGGCCCTTGTCATCACAATGCTCCAGAATTCTTTTCATCACAATGTTCCATGGCCGTGTCATCACAATGCTCCATGGCCCTTGTCATCATAATGCTCCAGAATTCTTGTCATTACTATATTCCATGAACGTGTCATCACAATGCTCTATGGCGCTTGTCATCAGAATGCTCCAGAATTCTTGTCATCACAATGTTCCATGACCGTGTCATCACAATGCTCCATGGCCCTTTTCATGACAATGCTCCAGAATTCTTCTCATCACAATCTTCCATGATCATGTCATCACAATGCTCCATGGCCCTTGTCATCACAATGCTCCGGAATTCTTCTCATCACATTGTTCCATGACCGTGTCATCACAATGCTCCATGGCCCTTTTCAGCACAATGCTCCAGAATTCCTGTCATCACAATGTTCCATGACCGTGTCATCACAATGCTCCATGGCACTTGTCATCACAATGCTCCAGAAATCTTGTCATCGCAATGTTCCATGACCATGTCATCACAATGGTCTATGGCACTTGTCATCACAATGCTCCCGAATTCTTGTCATCACAATGTTCCATGGCCCTGTCATCACAATGCTCCATGGCCCTTGTCATCATAATGCTCCAGAATTCTTGTCATCACAATGTTCCATGACCGTACCATCACAATGCTCCATGGCCCTTGTCAGCACAATGCTCCAGAATTCTTCTCATCACAATGTTCCATGACCGTGTCATCACAATGCTCCATGGCCCTTGTCAGTACAATGTTCCATGACAATTTTGTCACAATACTCCATGACCAATGTCATCCCAGAGTTCTCTGCCCATATCATCAGAATGTTCCTTGTCAACTTTAATCACAATGCTCCATGCCCTTTCATCACAATGCTCCAGAAATCTTGTCATCGTAATGTTCCTTGACCATGTCATCACAATGTTCCATGACCCTTGTCAGCACAATGCTCCAGAATTCTTGTCATCACAATGTTCCATGACCGTGTTATCACAATGCTCCATGGCCCTTTTCATGACAAAGCTCCAGAATTCTTCTCATCACAATGTTCCATGACCGTGTCATCACAGTGCTCCATGGCCCTTGTCATCACAATGTTCCAGAATTCTTGTCATCACAATGTTCTATGACCGTGTCATCACAATGCTCCATGGCCCTTGTCAGCACAATGTTCCATGACACATTTTGTCACAATACTCCATGACCACTGTCATCACAGAGTTTTCTGCCCATATCATCACAATGTTCCTTGTCACCTTTAATCACAATGCTCCATGCCCTTTCATCACAATGCACCAGACATCTTGTCATCGCAATGTTCCTTGACCATTTCATCACAATGCTCCATGACCCTTGTCATCACAATGATCCAGAATTCTTCTCATCAGAATGTTCCATGACCGTGTCATCACAATGCTCCATGGCCCTTGTCATCCCAATGCTGCAGAATTCTTGTCATCACAATGTTCCATGACCGTGTCATCACAATGCTCCATGACCCTTGTCAACACAATGCTCCAGAATTCTTGTCATCACAATGTTCCATGACCATGTCATCACAATGGTCCATGGCCCTTGTCAGCACAATGCTCCAGAATTCTTGTCATCACAATGTTCCATGACCGTGTCATCACAATGCTACATGACCCTGGTCATCACAGTTCTCCATGACCTTTGTCATCACAATGCTCTATGTCGCTTTTCATCACAATTCTCAATGACCACTTTAATCACTATGCTCGCTGACTATTTTCATCATATTTCTCTAGTGTCATTACAATACCCCATGGCCCCTTTCTTCAAATTGCTCCATGATGCCTGTCATCACAATGCTCCATGGCTTTTGTTATCACAATGCTCCAGGACCAGTTTCATCACAATTCTCCATCCCCTTTGTCATCATGGTGCACAATGAAACCTTTCATTAAAATGCTCCATGACACTAGTCATCACAATACTCCATGGCCTTTATCGTCACAATGCTCCCATGCACTTTTCATCACGATGTTCCATGAATACTTTCATCACATTGCTCCATGACCATTGTCATCACAATAGTCAAAACCCTTGTCACCACAATGCTGCATAATCCCTGTCATCACAATTCTCCATGACTGCTGTCATCACAATAATCCAGGACAATTTTCATCACAGTGCTTCATGCCCCCAGTCATCACAGTGCTCCATGATACCTTTCATCACAATTCCTAGATGATCAATGTCATCACAATGCCCCATGACACTTGTCATCACAATTCGCTATGACCCTTGTCATCACAATACTCGATGAACCGTGTCATCACAGTGTTCCAGGACACATGTCATCACAATGATCCATGTCTACTTCCATCACAATGCTCCAATACCCCTGTCATCACAATGCTCCATGGCCCCTGTTATCATATTGCTCCATGATCTCTTTCATCACAATGCTCCATGACCACTGTCATCACCATGCCTCATAACGGCTCTCATCTCAATGCTCCATGGCCCCTTTCATCACAATGCTCCATGAACCCTGTCATCACAATGTACACTGCCCTTTTCATCACAAAGCTCCGTGGGCCCTGTCATCACAATGCTCCATGCCCTTGTCATCAAAATGCTCCAGAACTCTTGTCATCATAATGCTCCATGCCAATGTCATCAAAATGCCCCATGACACTTGTCATCACAATGCTCCATGGCCTTTGTCATCACAATGTTCCATGACCCCTGTCATCACACTGCTCCATGATACCTTTCATCGCAAATCTAGATGACCACTGTCATCACAATGACGCATGACAGATGTCATCACAATTTGCCATGGTCCTTGTCATCACAATGCTCCATGAACCGTGTCATCACAAGGTTCCAGGACACTTGTCATCACAATGATCCAAGATCACATTCAACACAGTGCTCCATGAAACTTGTCGTCTCAATGCTCCATAGCCTTTGAATTCACAATGCTCCATGGCCCCTGTAATCACAATGCTCCATGACGCCTTTCTTCACAATGCTCCAAGACCGCTGTCAACACAATGCCCCATGATGCCTGCCATCACAAGTCTCCATGGCCTCTCTTACCAAAGAGCTCCATGATCCTTGTCAGCACAATGTTCCATGACAGTTTCCGTCACAATACTCCATGTCCTGTCTCATCACAGAGTTCTCTGCCCATATCATCACAATGTTCCTTGTCACCTTTAATGACAATGCTCCATACCCTTACACCACAATGCTCCAGAAATCTTGTCATCGCAATGTTCCTTGACCGTGTCATCACAATTCTCCATGGAACTTGTCATCACAGTTCTCCAGTATTCTTGTCATCACAATGTTCCATGGCCGTGTCATCACAATGCTCCATGGCCCTTGTCATGACAATGCTCCAGAATTCTTCTCATCACAATGTTCCATGACCGTGTCATCACAATGCTCCATGGCCATTGTCATCACAATGCTCCAGAATTCCTGTCATCACAATGTTCCATGGCCATGTCATCACAATGCTCCATGGCCCTTGTCATCATAATGCTCCAGAATTCTTGTCATCACAATGTTCCATGACCATGTCATCCCAATGCCCCATGGCCCTTGTCAGCACAATGCTCCAGAATTCTTCTCATCAAAATGTTCCATGACCGTGTCATCACAATGCTCCATGGCCCTTGTCAGCACAATGCTCCAGAATTCTTGTCATCACAATGTTCCATGACCGTGTTATCACAATGCTCCATGGCCCTTTTCATGACAAAGCTCCAGAATTCTTCTCATCACAATGTTCCATGACCGTGTCATCACAATGCTCCATGGCCCTTGTCATCACAATGTTCCAGAATTCTTGTCATCACAATGTTCTATGACCGTGTCATCACAATGCTCCATGGCCCTTGTCAGCACAATGTTCCATGACACATTTTGTCACAATACTCCATGACCACTGTCATCACAGAGTTTTCTGCCCATATCATCACAATGTTCCTTGTCACCTTTAATCACAATGCTCCATGCCCTTTCATCACAATGCACCAGACATCTTGTCATCGCAATGTTACTTGACCATTTCATCACAATGCTCCATGACCCTTGTCATCACAATGATCCAGAATTCTTCTCATCAGAATGTTCCATGACCGTGTCATCACAATGCTCCATGGCCCTTGTCATCACAATGCTGCAGAATTCTTGTCATCACAATGTTCCATGACCGTGTCATCACAATGCTCCATAACCCTTGTCAACACAATGCTTCAGAATTCTTGTCATCACAATGTTCCATGACCATATCATTACAATGGTCCATGGCCCTTGTCAGCACAATGCTCCAGAATTCTTGTCATTACAATGTTCCATGACCGTGTCATCACAATGCTACATGACCCTGGTCATCACAGTTCTCCATGACCTTTGTCATCACAATGCTCTATGTCGCTTTTCATCACAATTCTCAATGACCACTTTAATCACTATGCTCGCTGACCATTTTCATCATATTTCTCTAGTGTCATTACAATACCCCATGGCCCCTTTCTTCACAATGCTCCATAATGCCTGTCATCACAATGCTCCATGGCTTTTGTTATCACAATGCTCCAGGACCAGTTTCATCACAATTCTCCATCCCCTTTGTCATCATGGTGCACAATGAAACCTTTCATTAAAATGCTCCATGACACTAGTCATCACAATACTCCATGGCCTTTATCGTCACAATGCTCCCATGCACTTTTCATCACGATGTTCCATGAATACTTTCATCACATTGCTCCATGACCATTGTCATCACAATAGTCCATACCCTTGTCAACACAATGCTGCATAATCCCTGTCATCACAATTCTCCATGACTGCTGTCATCACAATAATCCAGGACAATTTTCATCACAGTGCTTCATGCCCCCAGTCATCACAGTGCTCCATGATACCTTTCATCACAATTCCTAGATGATCAATGTCATCACAATGCCCCATGACACTTGTCATCACAATTCGCTATGACCCTTGTCATCACAATACTCGATGAACCGTGTCATCACAGTGTTCCAGGACACATGTCACCACAATGATCCATGTCTACTTCCATCACAATGCTCCAATACCCCTGTCATCAGAGTGCTCCATGGCCCCTGTTATCATATTGCTCCATGATCTCTTTCATCACAATGCTCCATGACCACTGTCATCACCATGCCTCATAACGGCTCTCATCTCAATGCTCCATGGCCCCTTTCATCACAATGCACCAGACATCTTGTCATCGCAATGTTCCTTGACCATTTCATCACAATGCTCCATGACCCTTGTCATCACAATGATCCAGAATTCTTCTCATCAGAATGTTCCATGACCGTGTCATCACAATGCTCCATGGCCCTTGTCATCACAATGCTCCAGAATTCCTGTCATCACAATGTTCCATGACCGTGTCATCACAATGCTCCATGGCCCTTGTCAGCACAATGCTCCAGAATTCTTCTCATGACAATGTTCCATGACCGTGTCATCACAATGCTCCATGGCCCTTGTCATCGCAATGCTGCAGAATTCTTGTCATCACAATGTTCCATGACCGTGTCATCACAATGCTCCATGACCCTGGTCATCACAGTTCTCCATGACCTTTTTTATCACAATGCTCTATGTCGCTTTTCATCACAATTCTCAATGACCACTTTAATCACTATGCTCGCTGACCATTTTCATCATATTTCTCTAGTGTCATTACAATACCCCATGGCCCCTTTCTTCACAATGCTCCATGATGCCTGTCATCACAATGCTCCATGGCTTTTGTTATCACAATGCTCCAGGACCAGTTTCATCACAATTCTCCATCCCCTTTGTCATCATGGTGCACAATGAAACCTTTCATTAAAATGCTCCATGACACTAGTCATCACAATACTCCATGGCCTTTATCGTCACAATGCTCCCATGCACTTTTCATCACGATGTTCCATGAATACTTTCATCACATTGCTCCATGACCATTGTCATCACAATAGTCCATACCCTTGTCAACACAATGCTGCATAATCCCTGTCATCACAATTCTCCATGACTGCTGTCATCACAATAATCCAGGACAATTTTCATCACAGTGCTCCATGATACCTTTCATCACAATTCCTAGATGATCAATGTCACACAATGCCCCATGACACTTGTCATCACAATTCGCTATGACCCTTTTCATCACAATACTCGATGAACTGTGTCATCACAGTGTTCCAGGACACATGTCATCACAATGATCTATGTCTACTTCCATCACAATGATCCATGGCCCCTGTTATCATATTGCTCCATGATCTCTTTCATCACAATGCTCCATGACCACTGTCATCACCATGCCTCATAACGGCTCTCATCTCAATGCTCCATGGCCCCTTTCATCACAATGCTCCATGAACCCTGTCATCACAATGTACCCTGCCCTTTTCATCACAAAGCTCCGTGGGCCCTGTCATCACAATGCTCCATGCCCTTGTCATCAAAATGCTCCAGAACTCTTGTCATCATAATGCTCCATGCCAATGTCATCAAAATGCCCCATGACACTTGTCATCACAATGCTCCATGGCCTTTGTCATCACAATGTTCCATGGCCCCTGTTATCACAGTGCTCCATGATACCTTTCATCGCAAATCTAGATGACCACTGTCATCACAATGCCCCATGACAGATGTCATCACAATTCGCCATGGTCCTTGTCATCACAATGCTCCATGAACCGTGTCATCACAAGGTTCCAGGACACTTGTCATCACAATGATCCAAGATCACATTCATCACAGTGCTCCATGAACCCTGTCATCTCAATGCTCCATAGCCTTTGTATTCACAATGCTCCATGGCCCCTGTAATCACAGTGCTCCATGACACTTTTCATCACAATGCTCCAAGACCGCTCTCAACACAATGCCCCATGACACCTGACATCACAAATCTCCATAGCCTCGCTTACCAAAAAGCTCCATGATCGCTGTCAGCAGAATGTTCCATGACACTTTTCGTCACAATACTGCATGACCACTGTCATCACAGAGTTCTCTGCCCATATCATCACAATGTTCCTTGTCACCTTTAATCACAATGCTCCATGCCCTTTCATCACAATGCTCCAGAAATCATTTTCATCACAATGTTCCTTGACTGTGTCATCACAATGCTCCATGGCCATCATCAGCACAATGCTGGGGAATTCTTCTCATCACATTGTTCCATGACCGTGTCATCACAATGTTCCATGGCCCTTGTCATCACAATGCTCCAGAATTCTTGTCATCACAATGTTCCATGACCGTGTCATCACAATGCTCCATGACCCTTGTCATGACAATGCCCCAGAATTCTTCTCATCACAATGTTCCATGACCATGTCAACAAAATGCTCCATGGCCACTGTCATCACAATGCTCCAGAATTCTTGTCATCACAATGTTCCATGGCCGTGTCATCACAATGCTCCATGGCCCTTTTCATCATAATGCTCCAGAATTCTTGTCATCACAAAGTTCCATGGCCGTGTCATCACAATGCTCCATGGCCCTTTTCATCATAATGCTCCAGAATTCTTGTCAGTACTATATTCCATGAACGTGTCATCACAATGCTCTATGGTGCTTTTCATCAGAATGCTCCAGAATTCTTGTCATCACAATGTTCCATGACCGTGTCATCACAATGCTCCATGGCCCTTGTCAGCACAATGCTCCAGAATTCTTGTCATCACAATGTTCAATGACCGTGTCATCACAATGTTCCATGGCTCTTGTCATCACAATGCTCCAGAATTCTTGTCATCACAATGTTCCATACCGTGTCATCACAATGCTCCATGGCCATTGTCATCACAATGCTCCAGAATTCTTGTCATCACAATGTTCCATGGCCGTGTCATCACAATGCTCCATGGCCCTTGTCAGCACAATGCTCCAGAATTCTTCTCATCACAATGTTCCATGACCGTGTCATCACAATGCTCCATGGCCCTTGTCATCACAATGCTCCAGAATTCTTGTCATCACAATGTTCCATGACCATGTCAACAAAATGCTCCATGGCCACTGTCATCACAATGCTCCAGAATTCTTGTCATCACAATGTTCCATGGCCGTGTCATCACAATGCTCCATGGCCCTTTTCATCATAATGCTCCAGAATTCTTGTCAGTACTATATTCCATGAACGTGTCATCACAATGCTCTATGGCGCTTTTCATCAGAATGCTCCAGAATTCTTGTCATCACAATGTTCCATGACCGTGTCATCACAATGCTCCATGGCCCTTGTCATCACAATGCTCCAGAATTCTTGTCATCACAATGTTCCATGACCGTGTCATCACAATGTTCCATGGCCCTTGTCATCACAATGCTCCAGAATTCTTGTCATCACAATGTTCCATGACCGTGTCATCACAATGCTCCATGGCCCTTGTCAGGACAATGCTCCAGAATTCTTGTCATCACAATGTTCCATGACCGTGTCATCACAATGCTCTATGGCGCTTGTCATCAGAATTCTACAGAATTCTTGTCATCACAATGTTCCATGACCGTGTCATCACAATGCTCCATGGCCTTGTCATGACAATGCTCCAGAATTCTTCTCATCACAATGTTCCATGACCGTGTAATCACAATGCTCCATGACCATTGTCATCACAATGCTCCCGAATTCTTGTCATCACAATGTTCCATGGCCCTGTCATCACAATGCTCCATGGCCCTTGTCATCATAATGCTCCAGAATTCTTGTCATCACAATGTTCCATGACCGTGTCATCACAATGCTCCACGGCCCTTGTCAGCACAATGTTCCATGACACTTTTTGTCACAATACCCCATGACCACTGTCATCACAGAGTTTTCTGCCCATATCATCACAATGTTCCTTGTCACCTTTAATCACAATGCTCCAAGCCCTTTCATCACAATGCTCCATAAATCTTGTCATCGCAATGTTCCATGACCATGTCATCACAATGGTCCATGGCCCTTGTCATCACAATGCTCCAGAATTCTTGTCATCACAATGTTCCATGACCGTGTCATCACAATGTTCCATGGCCCTTGTCATCACAATGCTCCAGAATTCTTGTCATCACAATGTTCCATACCGTGTCATCACAATGCTCCATGGCCCTTGTTAGCACAATGCTCCAGAATTCTTCACATCACAATGTTCCATGACCGTGTCATCACAATGCTCCATGGCCCTTGTCATCACAATGCTCCAGAATTCTTGTCATCACAATGTTCCATGACCGTGTCATCACAATGCTCTATGGCGCTTGTCATCAGAATTCTACAGAATTCTTGTCATCACAATGTTCCATGACCGTGTCATCACAATGCTCCATGGCCTTGTCATGACAATGCTCCAGAATTCTTCTCATCACAATGTTCCATGACAGTGTCATCACAATGCTCCATGACCATTGTCATCACAATGCTCCCGAATTCTTTTCATCACAATGTTCCATGGCCCCGTCATCACAATGCTCCATGGCCCTTGTCATCATAATGATCCAGAATTCTTGTCATCACAATGTTCCATGACCGTGTCATCACAATGCTCCACGGCCCTTGTCAGCACAATGTTCCATGACACTTTTTGTCACAATACTCCATGACCACTGTCATCACAGAGTTTTCTGCCCATATCATCACAATGTTCCTTGTCACCTTTAATCACAATGCTCCAAGCCCTTTCATCACAATGCTCCAGAAATCTTGTCATCGCAATGTTCCATGACCATGTCATCACAATGGTCCATGGCCCTTGTCATCACAATGCTCCAGAATTCTTGTCATCACAATGTTCCATGGCCCTGTCATCACAATGCTCCATGGCCCTTGTCATCATAATGCTCCAGAATTCTTGTCATCAAAATGTTCCATGACCGTGTCATCACAATGCTCCATGGCCCTTGTCAGCACAATGTTCCATGACACTTTTTGTCACAATTCTCCATGACCACTGTCATCACAGAGTTTTCTGCCCATATCATCACAATATTCCTTGTCACCTTTAATCACAATGCTCCAAGCCCTTTCATTACAATGCTCCAGAAATCTTGTCATCGCAATGTTCCTTGACCATGTCATCACAATGGTCTATGGCACTTGTCATCACAATGGTCCAGAATTCTTGTCCTCACAATGTTCCATGGCCCTGTCATCACAATACTCCATGGCCCTTATCATCATAATACTCCAGAATTCTTGTCATCACAATGTTCCATGACCATGTCATCACAATGCTCCATGGCCCTTGTCATCACAATGCTCCAGAATTCTTGTCATCACAATGTTCCATGACCGTGTCATCACAATGTTCCATGGCCCTTGTCATCACAATGCTCCAGAATTCTTGTCATCACAATGTTCCATGACCGTGTCATCACAATGCTCCATGGCCCTTGTCAGCACAATGCTCCAGAATTCTTGTCATCACAATGTTCCATGACCGTGTCATCACAATGCTCTATGGCGCTTGTCATCAGAATTCTACAGAATTCTTGTCATCACAATGTTCCATGACCGTGTCATCACAATGCTCCATGGCCTTGTCATGACAATGCTCCAGAATTCTTCTCATCACAATGTTCCATGACAGTGTCATCACAATGCTCCATGACCATTGTCATCACAATGCTCCCGAATTCTTGTCATCACAATGTTCCATGGCCCTGTCATCACAATGCTCCATGGCCCTTGTCATCATAATGCTCCAGAATTCTTGTCATCACAATGTTCCATGACCGTGTCATCACAATGCTCCACGGCCCTTGTCAGCACAATGTTCCATGACACTTTTTGTCACAATACTCCATGACCACTGTCATCACAGAGTTTTCTGCCCATATCATCACAATGTTCCTTGTCACCTTTAATCACAATGCTCCAAGCCCTTTCATCACAATGCTCCAGAAATCTTGTCATCGCAATGTTCCATGACCATGTCATCACAATGGCCCATGGCCCTTGTCATCACAATGCTCCAGAATTCTTGTCATCACAATGTTCCATGGCCCTGTCATCACAATGCTCCATGGCCCTTGTCATCATAATGCTCCAGAATTCTTGTCATCACAATGTTCCATGACCGTGTCATCACAATGCTCCATGGCCCTTGTCAGCACAATATTCCATGACACTTTTTGTCACAATTCTCCATGACCACTGTCATCACAGAGTTTTCTGCCCATATCATCACAATGTTCCTTGTCACCTTTAATCACAATGCTCCAAGCCCTTTCATTACAATGCTCCAGAAATCTTGTCATCGCAATGTTCCATGACCATGTCATCACAATGGTCTATGGCACTTGTCATCACAATGGTCCAGAATTCTTGTCCTCACAATGTTCCATGGCCCTGTCATCACAATACTCCATGGCCCTTATCATCATAATACTCCAGAATTCTTGTCATCACAATGTTCCATGACCATGTCATCACAATGCTCCATGGCCCTTATCATCATAATGCTCCAGAATTCTTGTTATCACAATGTTCCATGACCACGTCATCACAATGCTCCATGGCCCTTGTCATCACAATGCTCCAGAATTCTTGTCATCACAATGTTCCATGACCATGTCATCACAATACTCCATGGCCCTTATCATCATAATGCTCCAGAATTCTTGTCATCACAATGTTCCATGACCATGTCATCACAATGCTCCATGCCCTTGTCATCAAAATGCTCCAGAACTCTTGTCATCATAATGCTCCATGCCAATGTCATCAAAATGCCCCATGACACTTGTCATCACAATGCTCCATGGCCTTTGTCATCACAATGTTCCATGGCCCCTGTCATCACAGTGCTCCATGATACCTTTCATCGCAAATCTAGATGACCACTGTCATCACAATGCCCCATGACAGATGTCATCACAATTCGCCATGGTCCTTGTCATCACAATGCTCCATGAACCGTGTCATCACAAGGTTCCAGGACACTTGTCATCACAATGATCCAAGATCACATTCATCACAGTGCTCCATGAACCCTGTCATCTCAATGCTCCATAGCCTTTGTATTCACAATGCTCCATGGCCCCTGTAATCACAGTGCTCCATGACCCTTTTCATCACAATGCTCCAAGACTGCTCTCAACACAATGCCCCATGACCCCTGACATCACAAATCTCCATAGCCTCTCTTACCAGAAAGCTCCATAATCGCTGTCAGCAGAATGTTCCATGACACTTTTCGTCACAATACTGCATGACCACTATCATCACAGAGTTCTCTGCCCATATCATCACAATGTTCCTTGTCACCTTTAATCACAATGCTCCATGCCCTTTCATCACAATGCTCCAGAAATCTTTTTCATCGCAATGTTCCTTGACTGTGTCATCACAATGCTCCATGGCCGTCATCAGCACAATGCTCCAGAATTCTTGTCATGAAAATGTTCCATGACCGTGTCATCACAATGCTCCATGGCCCTTGTCATGACAATGCTCCAGAATTCTTCTCATCACAATGTTCCATGACCGTGTCAACGCAATGCTCCATGGCCACTGTCATCACAATGCTCCAGAATTCTTGTCATCCCAATGTTCCATGGCCGTGACATCACAATGCTCCATGCCCTTGTCATCAAAATGCTCCAGAACTCTTGTCATCATAATGCTCCATGCCAATGTCATCAAATTGCCCCATGACACTTGTCATCACAATGCTCCATGGCCTTTGTCATCACAATGTTCCATGGCCCCTCTCATCACAGTGCTCCATGATACCTTTCATCGCAAATCTAGATGACCACTGTCATCACAATGCCCCATGACAAATGTCATCACAATTCGCCATGGTCCTTGTCATCACAATGCTCCATGAACCATGTCATCAAAAGTTTCCAGGACACTTGTCATCACAATGATCCAAGATCACATTCATCACAGTGCTCCATGAACCCTGTCATCTCAATGCTCCATAGCCTTTGTATTCACAATGCTCCATGGCCCCAGTAATCACAGTGCTCCATGACCCTTTACATCACAATGCTCCAAGACCGCTCTCAACACAATGCCCCATGACGCCTGACATCACAAATCTCCATAGCCTCTCTTACCAAAAAGCTCCATGATCGCTGTCAGCAGAATGTTCCATGACAATTTTCGTCACAATACTGCATGACCACTGTCATCACAGTGTTCTCTGCCCATATCATCACAATGTTCCTTGTCACCTTTAATCACAATGCTCCATGCCCATTCATCACAATGCTCCAGAAATCTTTTTCATCGCAATGTTCCTTGACTGTGTCATCACAATGCTCCATGGCCGTCATCAGCATAATGCTCCAGAATTCTTGTCATCACAATGTTCCATGACCGTGTCATCACAATGCTCCATGGCCCTTGTCATCACAATGCTCCAGAATTCTTGTCATCACAATGTTCCATGACCGTGTCATCACAATGCTCCACGGCCCTTGTCAGCACAATGTTCCATGACACTTTTTGTCACAATACTCCATGACCACTGTCATCACAGAGTTTTCTGCCCATATCATCACAATGTTCCTTGTCACCTTTAATCACAATGCTCCAAGCCCTTTCATCACAATGCTCCAGAAATCTTGTCATCGCAATGTTCCATGACCATGTCATCACAATGGTCCATGGCCCTTGTCATCACAATGCTCCAGAATTCTTGTCATCACAATGTTCCATGGCCCTGTCATCACAATGCTCCATGGCCCTTGTCATCATAATGCTCCAGAATTCTTGTCATCACAATGTTCCATGACCGTGTCATCACAATGCTCCATGGCCCTTGTCAACACAATGTTCCATGACACTTTTTGTCACAATTCTCCATGACCACTGTCATCACAGAGTTTTCTGCCCATATCATCACAATGTACCTTGTCACCTTTAATCACAATGCTCCAAGCCCTTTCATTACAATGCTCCAGAAATCTTGTCATCGCAATGTTCCATGACCATGTCATCACAATGGTCTATGGCACTTGTCATCACAATGGTCCAGAATTCTTGTCCTCACAATGTTCCATGGCCCTGTCATCACAATACTCCATGGCCCTTATCATCATAATGCTCCAGAATTCTTGTCATCACAATGTTCCATGACCATGTCATCACAATGCTCCATGGCCCTTATCATCATAATGCTCCAGAATTCTTGTCATCACAATGTTCCATGACCATGTCATCACAAGGCTCCATGGCCCTTGTCATCACAATGCTCCAGAATTCTTGTCATCACAATGTTCCATGACCATGTCATCACAATACTCCATGGCCCTTATCATCATAATGCTCCAGAATTCTTGTCATCACAATGTTCCATGACCATGTCATCACAATGCTCCATGCCCTTGTCATCAAAATGCTCCAGAACTCTTGTCATCATAATGCTCCATGCCAATGTCATCAAAATGCCCCATGACACTTGTCATCACAATGCTCCATGGCCTTTGTCATCACAATGTTCCATGGCCCCTGTCATCACAGTGCTCCATGATACCTTTCATCGCAAATCTAGATGACCACTGTCATCACAATGCCCCATGACAGATGTCATCACAATTCGCCATGGTCCTTGTCATCACAATGCTCCATGAACCGTGTCATCACAAGGTTCCAGGACACTTGTCATCACAATGATCCAAGATCACATTCATCACCGTGCTCCATGAACCCTGTCATCTCAATGCTCCATAGCCTTTGTATTCACAATGCTCCATGGCCCCTGTAATCACAGTGCTCCATGACCCTTTTCATCACAATGCTCCAAGACTGCTCTCAACACAATGCCCCATGACGCCTGACATCACAAATCTCCATAGCCTCTCTTACCAGAAAGCTCCATAATCGCTGTCAGCAGAATGTTCCATGACACTTTTCGTCACAATACTGCATGACCACTATCATCACAGAGTTCTCTGCCCATATCATCACAATGTTCCTTGTCACCTTTAATCACAATGCTCCATGCCCTTTCATCACAATGCTCCAGAAATCTTTTTCATCGCAATGTTCCTTGACTGTGTCATCACAATGCTCCATGGCCGTCATCAGCACAATGCTCCAGAATTCCTGTCATCAAAATGTTCCATGACCGTGTCATCACAATGCTCCATGGCCCTTGTCATCACAATGCTCCAGAATTCTTCTCATCACAATGTTCCATGACCGTGTCAACACAATGCTCCATGGCCACTGTCATCACAATGCTCCAGAATTCTTGTCATCCCAATGTTCCATGGCCGTGTCATCACAATGCTCCATGCCCTTGTCATCAAAATGCTCCAGAACTCTTGTCATCACAATGCTCCACGGCCCTTGTCAGCACAATGTTCCATGACATTTTTTGTCACAATACTCCATGACCACTGTCATCACAGAGTTTTCTGCCCATATCATCACAATGTTCCTTGTCACCTTTAATCACAATGCTCCAAGCCCTTTCATCACAATGCTCCAGAAATCTTGTCATCGCAATGTTCCATGACCATGTCATCACATTGGTCCATGGCCCTTGTCATCACAATGCTCCAGAATTCTTGTCATCACAATGTTCCATGGCCCTGTCATCACAATGCTCCATGGCCCTTGTCATCATAATGCTCCAGAATTCTTGTCATCACAATGTTCCATGACCGTGTCATCACAATGCTCCATGGCCCTTGTCAGCACAATGTTCCATGACACTTTTTGTCACAATTCTCCATGACCACTGTCATCACAGAGTTTTCTGCCCATATCATCACAATGTTCCTTGTCACCTTTAATCACAATGCTCCAAGCCCTTTCATTACAATGCTCCAGAAATCTTGTCATCGCAATGTTCCATGACCATGTCATCACAATGGTCTATGGCACTTGTCATCACAATGGTCCAGAATTCTTGTCCTCACAATGTTCCATGGCCCTGTCATCACAATACTCCATGGCCCTTATCATCATAATGCTCCAGAATTCTTGTCATCACAATGTTCCATGACCATGTCATCACAATGCTCCATGGCCCTTATCATCATAATGCTCCAGAATTCTTGTCATCACAATGTTCCATGACCATGTCATCACAATGCTCCATGGCCCTTGTCATCACAATGCTCCAGAATTCTTGTCATCACAATGTTCCATGACCATGTCATCACAATACTCCATGGCCCTTATCATCATAATGCTCCAGAATTCTTGTCATCACAATGTTCCATGACCATGTCATCACAATGCTCCATGCCCTTGTCATCAAAATGCTCCAGAACTCTTGTCATCATAATGCTCCATGCCAATGTCATCAAAATGCCCCATGACACTTGTCATCACAATGCTCCATGGCCTTTGTCATCACAATGTTCCATGGCCCCTGTCATCACAGTGCTCCATGATACCTTTCATCGCAAATCTAGATGACCACTGTCATCACAATGCCCCATGACAGATGTCATCACAATTCGCCATGGTCCTTGTCATCACAATGCTCCATGAACCGTGTCATCACAAGGTTCCAGGACACTTGTCATCACAATGATCCAAGATCACATTCATCACAGTGCTCCATGAACCCTGTCATCTCAATGCTCCATAGCCTTTGTATTCACAATGCTCCATGGCCCCTGTAATCACAGTGCTCCATGACCCTTTTCATCACAATGCTCCAAGACTGCTCTCAACACAATGCCCCATGACGCCTGACATCACAAATCTCCATAGCCTCTCTTACCAGAAAGCTCCATAATCGCTGTCAGCAGAATGTTCCATGACACTTTTCGTCACAATACTGCATGACCACTATCATCACAGAGTTCTCTGCCCATATCATCACAATGTTCCTTGTCACCTTTAATCACAATGCTCCATGCCCTTTCATCACAATGCTCCAGAAATCTTTTTCATCGCAATGTTCCTTGACTGTGTCATCACAATGCTCCATGGCCGTCATCAGCACAATGCTCCAGAATTCTTGTCATCAAAATGTTCCATGACCGTGTCATCACAATGCTCCATGGCCCTTGTCATCACAATGCTCCAGAATTCTTCTCATCACAATGTTCCATGACCGTGTCAACGCAATGCTCCATGGCCACTGTCATCACAATGCTCCAGAATTCTTGTCATCCCAATGTTCCATGGCCGTGACATCACAATGCTCCATGCCCTTGTCATCAAAATGCTCCAGAACTCTTGTCATCATAATGCTCCATGCCAATGTCATCAAATTGCCCCATGACACTTGTCATCACAATGCTCCATGGCCTTTGTCATCACAATGTTCCATGGCCCCTGTCATCACAGTGCTCCATGATACCTTTCATCGCAAATCTAGATGACCACTGTCATCACAATGCCCCATGACAAATGTCATCACAATTCGCCATGGTCCTTGTCATCACAATGCTCCATGAACCATGTCATCAAAAGTTTCCAGGACACTTGTCATCACAATGATCCAAGATCACATTCATCACAGTGCTCCATGAACCCTGTCATCTCAATGCTCCATAGCCTTTGTATTCACAATGCTCCATGGCCCCAGTAATCACAGTGCTCCATGACCCTTTACATCACAATGCTCCAAGACCGCTCTCAACACAATGCCCCATGACGCCTGACATCACAAATCTCCATAGCCTCTCTTACCAAAAAGCTCCATGATCGCTGTCAGCAGAATGTTCCATGACAATTTTCGTCACAATACTGCATGACCACTGTCATCACAGTGTTCTCTGCCCATATCATCACAATGTTCCTTGTCACCTTTAATCACAATGCTCCATGCCCATTCATCACAATGCTCCAGAAATCTTTTTCATCGCAATGTTCCTTGACTGTGTCATCACAATGCTCCATGGCCGTCATCAGCATAATGCTCCAGAATTCTTGTCATCACAATGTTCCATGACCGTGTCATCACAATGCTCCATGGCCCTTTTCAGCACAATGCTCCAGAATTCCTGTAATCACAATGTTCCATGACAGTGTCATCCCAGTGCTCCATGGTCCTTGTCATCATAATGCTCCAGAATTCTTCTCATCACAATGTTCCATGACCGTATCATCACAATGCTCCATGGCCCTTGTCATCACAATGCTCCAGAATTTTTGTCATCACAATGTTCCACACCGTGTCATCAAAATGCTCCATGGCCCTTTTCATGACAATGCTCCAGAATTCTTCTCATCACAATGTTCCATGACCGTGTCATCACAATGCTCCATGGCCATTGTCATCACAATGCTCCAGAATTCTTGTCATCACAATGTTCCATGGCCGTGTCATCACAATGCTCCATGGCCCTTGTTAGCACAATGCTCCAGAATTCTTCTCATCACAATGTTCCATGACCGTGTCATCACAATGCTCGATGGCCCTTTTCAGCACAATGCTCCAGAATTCCTGTCATCACAATGTTCCATGACCGTGTCATCACAATGCTCCATGGCCCTTGTCATGACAATGCTCCAGAATTCTTCTCATCACAATGTTCCATGACCGTATCATCACAATGCTCCATGGCCCTTGTCAGCACAATGCTCCAGAATTCTTGTCATCACAATGTTCCCTGACCGTGTCATCACAATGCTCCTTGGCCCTTGTCATCACAATGCTCCAGAATTCTTGTCATCACAATGTTCCATGACCGTGTCATCACAATGCTCCATGGCCCTTGTCAGCACAATGTTCCATGACACTTTTTGTCACAATACTCCATGACCACTGTCATCACAGATTTCTCTGCCCATATCATCACAATGTTCCTTGTCACCTTTAATCACAATGCTCCATGCCCTTTCATCACAATGCTCCAGAATTCTTCTCATCACAATGTTCCATGACCGTGTCATCACAATGCTCCATGGCCCTTGTCATCACAATGCTCCAGAATTCTTGTCATCACAATGTTCCATGACCGTGTCATCACAATGCTCCATGGCCCTTGTTAGCACAATGCTCCAGAATTCTTCTCATCACAATGTTCCATGACCGTGTCATCACAATGCTCCATGGCCATTGTCATCACAATGCTCCAGAATTCTTCTCATCAAAATGATCCATGGCCGTGTCATCACAATGCTCCATGGCCCTTGTTAGCACAATGCTCCAGAATTCTTCTCATCACAATGTTCCATGACAGTGTCATCACAATGCTCCATGGCCCTTGTCATCACAATGCTCCGGAATTCTTCTCATCACATTGTTCCATGACCGTGTCATCACAATGCTCGATGGCCCTTTTCAGCACAATGCTCCAGAATTCCTGTCATCACAATGTTCCATGACGGTTTCCTCACAATGCTCCATGATCATTGTCTTCCCAATGCTCCAGAATTCTTGTCATCAGAATGTTCCATGACCGTGTCATCACAATGCTCCATGGCCCTTGTCAGCACAATGTTCCATGACACTTTTTGTCACAATACACCATGACCACTGTCATCACAGAGTTCTCTGCCCATATCATCACAATGTTCCTTGTCACCTTTAATCACAATGCTCCATGCCCTTTCATCACAATGCTCCAGAAATCTTGTCATCGCAATGTTCCTTGACCATGTCATCACAATGCTCCATGACCCTTGTCATCACAATGATCCAGAATTCTTCTCATCACAATGTTCCATGACCGTGTCATCACAATGCTCCATGGCCCTTGTCATCATAATGCTCCAGAATTCTTGTCATTACTATATTCCATGAACCTGTCATCACAATGCTCTATGGCGATTGTCACCAGAATGCTCCAGAATTCTTCTCATCACAATGTTCCATGACCATGTCATCACAATGCTCCATGGCCATTGTCATCACAATGCTCCAGAATTCTTGTCATCACAATGTTCCATGACCGTGTCATCACAATGCTCCATGGCCCTTGTCATCACAATGCTCCGGAATTCTTCTCATCACATTGTTCCATGACCGTGTCATCACAATGCTCGATGGCCCTTTTCAGCACAATGCTCCAGAATTCCTGTCATCACAATGTTCCATGACCGTTCCATCACAATGCTCCATGGCCATTGTCTTCACAATGCTCCAGAATTCTTGTCATCACAATGTTCCATGACCGTGTCATCACAATGCTCCATGGCCCTTGTCAGCACAATGTTCGATGACACTTTTTGTCACAATACTCCATGACCACAGTCATCACAGAGTTCTCTGCCCATATCATCACAATGTTCCTTGTCACCTTTAATCACAATGCTCCATGCCCTTTCATCACAATGCTCCAGAAATCTTGTCATCGCAATGTTCCTTGACCATGTCATCACAATGCTCCATGACCCTTGTCATCACAATGATCCAGAATTCTTCTCATCACAATGTTCCATGACCGTGTCATCACAATGCTCCATGGCCCTTGTCATCACAATGCTCCAGAATTCTTGTCATCACAATGTTCCATGACCGTGTCATCACAATGCTCCATGGCCATTGTCATAACAATGCTCAAGAATTCTTGTCATCAAAATGTTCCATGGCCGTGTCATCACAATGCTCCATGGCCCTTGTTAGCACAATGCTCCAGAATTCTTGTCATCACAATGTTCCATACCGTGTCATCACAATGCTCCATGGCCCTTGTCATCACAATGCTCCGGAATTCTTCTCATCACATTGTTCCATGACCGTGTCATCACAATGCTCGATGGCCCTTTTCAGCACAATGCTCCAGAATTCCTGTCACCACAATATTCCATGACCGTGTCATCACAATGCTCTATGGCCCTTGTCATCAAAATGCTCCAGAATTCTTGTCATCACAATGTTCCATACCGTGTCATCACAATGCTCCATGGCCCTTGTCAGCACAATGTTCCATGACACTTTTTGTCACAATACTCCATGACCACAGTCATCACAGAGTTCTCTGCCCATATCATCACAATGTTCCTTGTCACCTTTAATCACAATGCTCCATGCCCTTTAATCACAATGCTCCAGAATTCTTCTCATCACAATGTTCCTTGACCATGTCATCACAATGCTCCATGGCCATTGTCATCACAATGTCCCAGAATTCTTGTCATCACAATGTTCCATGGCCGTGTCATCACAATGCTCCATGGCCCTTGTCAGCACAATGCTCCAGAATTCTTGTCATCACAATGTTCCATGACCGTGCCATCACAATGCTCTATGGCGCTTGTCATCAGAATTCTACAGAATTCTTGTCATCACAATGTTCCATGACCGTGTCATCACAATGCTCCATGGCCTTGTCATGACAATGCTCCAGAATTCTTCTCATCACAATGTTCCATGACAGTGTCATCACAATGCTCCATGACCATTGTCATCACAATGCTCCCGAATTCTTGTCATCACAATGTTCCATGGCCCTGTCATCACAATGCTCCATGGCCCTTGTCATCATAATGCTCCAGAATTCTTGTCATCACAATGTTCCATGACCGTGTCATCACAATGCTCCACGGCCCTTGTCAGCACAATGTTCCATGACACTTTTTGTCACAATACTCCATGACCACTGTCATCACAGAGTTTTCTGCCCATATCATCACAATGTTCCTTGTCACCTTTAATCACAATGCTCCAAGCCCTTTCATCACAATGCTCCAGAAATCTTGTCATCGCAATGTTCCATGACCATGTCATCACAATGGTCCATGGCCCTTGTCATCACAATGCTCCAGAATTCTTGTCATCACAATGTTCCATGGCCCTGTCATCACAATGCTCCATGGCCCTTGTCATCATAATGCTCCAGAATTCTTGTCATCACAATGTTCCATGACCGTGTCATCACAATGCTCCATGGCCCTTGTCAACACAATGTTCCATGACACTTTTTGTCACAATTCTCCATGACCACTGTCATCACAGAGTTTTCTGCCCATATCATCACAATGTACCTTGTCACCTTTAATCACAATGCTCCAAGCCCTTTCATTACAATGCTCCAGAAATCTTGTCATCGCAATGTTCCATGACCATGTCATCACAATGGTCTATGGCACTTGTCATCACAATGGTCCAGAATTCTTGTCCTCACAATGTTCCATGGCCCTGTCATCACAATACTCCATGGCCCTTATCATCATAATGCTCCAGAATTCTTGTCATCACAATGTTCCATGACCATGTCATCACAATGCTCCATGGCCCTTATCATCATAATGCTCCAGAATTCTTGTCATCACAATGTTCCATGACCATGTCATCACAATGCTCCATGGCCCTTGTCATCACAATGCTCCAGAATTCTTGTCATCACAATGTTCCATGACCATGTCATCACAATACTCCATGGCCCTTATCATCATAATGCTCCAGAATTCTTGTCATCACAATGTTCCATGACCATGTCATCACAATGCTCCATGCCCTTGTCATCAAAATGCTCCAGAACTCTTGTCATCATAATGCTCCATGCCAATGTCATCAAAATGCCCCATGACACTTGTCATCACAATGCTCCATGGCCTTTGTCATCACAATGTTCCATGGCCCCTGTCATCACAGTGCTCCATGATACCTTTCATCGCAAATCTAGATGACCACTGTCATCACAATGCCCCATGACAGATGTCATCACAATTCGCCATGGTCCTTGTCATCACAATGCTCCATGAACCGTGTCATCACAAGGTTCCAGGACACTTGTCATCACAATGATCCAAGATCACATTCATCACAGTGCTCCATGAACCCTGTCATCTCAATGCTCCATAGCCTTTGTATTCACAATGCTCCATGGCCCCTGTAATCACAGTGCTCCATGACCCTTTTCATCACAATGCTCCAAGACTGCTCTCAACACAATGCCCCATGACGCCTGACATCACAAATCTCCATAGCCTCTCTTACCAGAAAGCTCCATAATCGCTGTCAGCAGAATGTTCCATGACACTTTTCGTCACAATACTGCATGACCACTATCATCACAGAGTTCTCTGCCCATATCATCACAATGTTCCTTGTCACCTTTAATCACAATGCTCCATGCCCTTTCATCACAATGCTCCAGAAATCTTTTTCATCGCAATGTTCCTTGACTGTGTCATCACAATGCTCCATGGCCGTCATCAGCACAATGCTCCAGAATTCTTGTCATCAAAATGTTCCATGACCGTGTCATCACAATGCTCCATGGCCCTTGTCATCACAATGCTCCAGAATTCTTCTCATCACAATGTTCCATGACCGTGTCAACACAATGCTCCATGGCCACTGTCATCACAATGCTCCAGAATTCTTGTCATCCCAATGTTCCATGGCCGTGTCATCACAATGCTCCATGCCCTTGTCATCAAAATGCTCCAGAACTCTTGTCATCACAATGCTCCACGGCCCTTGTCAGCACAATGTTCCATGACATTTTTTGTCACAATACTCCATGACCACTGTCATCACAGAGTTTTCTGCCCATATCATCACAATGTTCCTTGTCACCTTTAATCACAATGCTCCAAGCCCTTTCATCACAATGCTCCAGAAATCTTGTCATCGCAATGTTCCATGACCATGTCATCACAATGGTCCATGGCCCTTGTCATCACAATGCTCCAGAATTCTTGTCATCACAATGTTCCATGGCCCTGTCATCACAATGCTCCATGGCCCTTGTCATCATAATGCTCCAGAATTCTTGTCATCACAATGTTCCATGACCGTGTCATCACAATGCTCCATGGCCCTTGTCAGCACAATGTTCCATGACACTTTTTGTCACAATTCTCCATGACCACTGTCATCACAGAGTTTTCTGCCCATATCATCACAATGTTCCTTGTCACCTTTAATCACAATGCTCCAAGCCCTTTCATTACAATGCTCCAGAAATCTTCTCATCGCAATGTTCCATGACCATGTCATCACAATGGTCTATGGCACTTGTCATCACAATGGTCCAGAATTCTTGTCCTCACAATGTTCCATGGCCCTGTCATCACAATACTCCATGGCCCTTATCATCATAATGCTCCAGAATTCTTGTCATCACAATGTTCCATGACCATGTCATCACAATGCTCCATGGCCCTTATCATCATAATGCTCCAGAATTCTTGTCATCACAATGTTCCATGACCATGTCATCACAATGCTCCATGGCCCTTGTCATCACAATGCTCCAGAATTCTTGTCATCACAATGTTCCATGACCATGTCATCACAATACTCCATGGCCCTTATCATCATAATGCTCCAGAATTCTTGTCATCACAATGTTCCATGACCATGTCATCACAATGCTCCATGCCCTTGTCATCAAAATGCTCCAGAACTCTTGTCATCATAATGCTCCATGCCAATGTCATCAAAATGCCCCATGACACTTGTCATCACAATGCTCCATGGCCTTTGTCATCACAATGTTCCATGGCCCCTGTCATCACAGTGCTCCATGATACCTTTCATCGCAAATCTAGATGACCACTGTCATCACAATGCCCCATGACAGATGTCATCACAATTCGCCATGGTCCTTGTCATCACAATGCTCCATGAACCGTGTCATCACAAGGTTCCAGGACACTTGTCATCACAATGATCCAAGATCACATTCATCACAGTGCTCCATGAACCCTGTCATCTCAATGCTCCATAGCCTTTGTATTCACAATGCTCCATGGCCCCTGTAATCACAGTGCTCCATGACCCTTTTCATCACAATGCTCCAAGACTGCTCTCAACACAATGCCCCATGACGCCTGACATCACAAATCTCCATAGCCTCTCTTACCAGAAAGCTCCATAATCGCTGTCAGCAGAATGTTCCATGACACTTTTCGTCACAATACTGCATGACCACTATCATCACAGAGTTCTCTGCCCATATCATCACAATGTTCCTTGTCACCTTTAATCACAATGCTCCATGCCCTTTCATCACAATGCTCCAGAAATCTTTTTCATC
The DNA here is from genome assembly GCF_949987535.1 of Balaenoptera acutorostrata. NCBI lineage: Eukaryota > Metazoa > Chordata > Mammalia > Artiodactyla > Balaenopteridae > Balaenoptera > Balaenoptera acutorostrata. Next base: position 141,922 of record NW_026646181.1, read on the forward strand.
GCAATGTTCCTTGACTGTGTCATCACAATGCTCCATGGCCGTCATCAGCACAATGCTCCAGAATTCTTGTCATCAAAATGTTCCATGACCGTGTCATCACAATGCTCCATGGCCCTTGTCATCACAATGCTCCAGAATTCTTCTCATCACAATGTTCCATGACCGTGTCAACACAATGCTCCATGGCCACTGTCATCACAATGCTCCAGAATTCTTGTCATCCCAATGTTCCATGGCCGTGTCATCACAATGCTCCATGCCCTTGTCATCAAAATGCTCCAGAACTCTTGTCATCATAATGCTCCATGCCAATGTCATCAAATTGCCCCATGACACTTGTCATCACAATGCTCCATGGCCTTTGTCATCACAATGTTCCATGGCCCCTGTCATCACAGTGCTCCATGATACCTTTCATCACAAATCTAGATGACCACTGTCATCACAATGCCCCATGACAAATGTCATCACAATTCGCCATGGTCCTTGTCATCACAATGCTCCATGAACCATGTCATCAAAAGGTTCCAGGACACTTGTCATCACAATGATCCAAGATCACATTCATCACAGTGCTCCATGAACCCTGTCATCTCAATGCTCCATAGCCTTTGTATTCACAATGCTCCATGGCCCCTGTAATCACAGTGCTCCATGACCCTTTACATCACAATGCTCCAAGACCGCTCTCAACACAATGCCCCATGACGCCTGACATCACAAATCTCCATAGCCTCTCTTACCAAAAAGCTCCATGATCGCTGTCAGCAGAATGTTCCATGACAATTTTCGTCACAATACTGCATGACCACTGTCATCACAGTGTTCTCTGCCCATATCATCACAATGTTCCTTGTCACCTTTAATCACAATGCTCCATGCCCATTCATCACAATGCTCCAGAAATCTTTTTCATCGCAATGTTCCTTGACTGTGTCATCACAATGCTCCATGGCCGTCATCAGCATAATGCTCCAGAATTCTTGTCATCAAAATGTTCCATGACCGTGTCATCACAATGCTCCATGGCCCTTTTCAGCACAATGCTCCAGAATTCCTGTCATCACAATGTTCCATGACAGTGTCATCCCAGTGCTCCATGGCCCTTGTCATCATAATGCTCCAGAATTCTTCTCATCACAATGTTCCATGACCGTATCATCACAATGCTCCATGGCCCTTGTCATCACAATGCTCCAGAATTTTTGTCATCACAATGTTCCACACCGTGTCATCAAAATGCTCCATGGCCCTTTTCATGACAATGCTCCAGAATTCTTCTCATCACAATGTTCCATGACCGTGTCATCACAATGCTCCATGGCCATTGTCATCACAATGCTCCAGAATTCTTGTCATCACAATGTTCCATGGCCGTGTCATCACAATGCTCCATGGCCCTTGTTAGCAAAATGCTCCAGAATTCTTCTCATCACAATGTTCCATGACCGTGTCATCACAATGCTCGATGGCCCTTTTCAGCACAATGCTCCAGAATTCCTGTCATCACAATGTTCCATGACCGTGTCATCACAATGCTCCATGGCCCTTGTCATGACAATGCTCCAGAATTCTTCTCATCACAATGTTCCATGACCGTATCATCACAATGCTCCATGGCCCTTGTCAGCACAATGCTCCAGAATTCTTGTCATCACAATGTTCCCTGACCGTGTCATCACAATGCTCCTTGGCCCTTGTCATCACAATGCTCCAGAATTCTTGTCATCACAATGTTCCATGACCGTGTCATCACAATGCTCCATGGCCCTTGTCAGCACAATGTTCCATGACACTTTCTGTCACAATACTCCATGACCACTGTCATCACAGAGATCTCTGCCCATATCATCACAATGTTCCTTGTCACCTTTAATCACAATGCTCCATGCCCTTTCATCACAATGCTCCAGAATTCTTCTCATCACAATGTTCCATGACCGTGTCATCACAATGCTCCATGGCCCTTGTCATCACAATGCTCCAGAATTCTTGTCATCACAATGTTCCATGACCGTGTCATCACAATGCTCCATGGCCCTTGTTAGCACAATGCTCCAGAATTCTTCTCATCACAATATTCCATGACCGTGTCATCACAATGCTCCATGGCCATTGTCATCACAATGCTCCAGAATTCTTCTCATCAAAATGTTCCATGGCCGTGTCATCACAATGCTCCATGGCCCTTGTTAGCACAATGCTCCAGAATTCTTCTCATCACAATGTTCCATGACCGTGTCATCACAATGCTCCATGGCCCTTGTCATCACAATGCTCCGGAATTCTTCTCATCACATTGTTCCATGACCGTGTCATCACAATGCTCGATGGCCCTTTTCAGCACAATGCTCCAGAATTCCTGTCATCACAATGTTCCATGACCGTTTCATCACAATGCTCCATGGCCATTGTCTTCACAATGCTCCAGAATTCTTGTCATCACAATGTTCCATGACCGTGTCATCACAATGCTCCATGGCCCTTGTCAGCACAATGTTCCATGACACTTTTTGTCACAATACACCATGACCACTGTCATCACAGAGTTCTCTGCCCATATCATCACAATGTTCCTTGTCACCTTTAATCACAATGCTCCATGCCCTTTCATCACAATGCTCCAGAAATCTTGTCATCGCAATTTTCCTTGACCATGTCATCACAATGCTCCATGACCCTTGTCATCACAATGATCCAGAATTCTTCTCATCACAATGTTCCATGACCGTGTCATCACAATGCTCCATGACACTTGTCATCACAATGATCCAGAATTCTTCTCATCACAATGTTCCATGACCGTGTCATCACAATGCTCCAGAATTCTTGTCATCACAATGTTCCATGGCCCTGTCATCACAATGCTCCATGGCCCTTGTCATCATAATGCTCCAGAATTCTTGTCATCACAATGTTCCATGACCATGTCATCACAATGGTCCATGGCCCTTGTCATCACAATGCTCCAGAATTCTTGTCATCACAATGTTCCATGGCCCTGTCATCACAATGCTCCATGGCCCTTGTCATCATAATGCTCCAGAATTCTTGTCATCACAATGTTCCATGACCGTGTCATCACAATGCTCCATGGCCCTTGTCATCACAATGCTCCAGAATTCTTGTCATCACAATGTTCCATGACCATGTCATCACAATACTCCATGGCCCTTATCATCATAATGCTCCAGAATTCTTGTCATCACAATGTTCCATGACCATGTCATCACAATGCTCCATGCCCTTGTCATCAAAATGCTCCAGAACTCTTGTCATCATAATGCTCCATGCCAATGTCATCAAAATGCCCCATGACACTTGTCATCACAATGCTCCATGGCCTTTGTCATCACAATGTTCCATGGCCCCTGTCATCACAGTGCTCCATGATACCTTTCATCGCAAATCTAGATGACCACTGTCATCACAATGCCCCATGACAGATGTCATCACAATTCGCCATGGTCCTTGTCATCACAATGCTCCATGAACCGTGTCATCACAAGGTTCCAGGACACTTGTCATCACAATGATCCAAGATCACATTCATCACAGTGCTCCATGAACCCTGTCATCTCAATGCTCCATAGCCTTTGTATTCACAATGCTCCATGGCCCCTGTAATCACAGTGCTCCATGACCCTTTTCATCACAATGCTCCAAGACTGCTCTCAACACAATGCCCCATGACGCCTGACATCACAAATCTCCATAGCCTCTCTTACCAGAAAGCTCCATAATCGCTGTCAGCAGAATGTTCCATGACACTTTTCGTCACAATACTGCATGACCACTATCATCACAGAGTTCTCTGCCCATATCATCACAATGTTCCTTGTCACCTTTAATCACAATGCTCCATGCCCTTTCATCACAATGCTCCAGAAATCTTTTTCATCGCAATGTTCCTTGACTGTGTCATCACAATGCTCCATGGCCGTCATCAGCACAATGCTCCAGAATTCTTGTCATCAAAATGTTCCATGACCGTGTCATCACAATGCTCCATGGCCCTTGTCATCACAATGCTCCAGAATTCTTCTCATCACAATGTTCCATGACCGTGTCAACACAATGCTCCATGGCCACTGTCATCACAATGCTCCAGAATTCTTGTCATCCCAATGTTCCATGGCCGTGTCATCACAATGCTCCATGCCCTTGTCATCAAAATGCTCCAGAACTCTTGTCATCATAATGCTCCATGCCAATGTCATCAAATTGCCCCATGACACTTGTCATCACAATGCTCCATGGCCTTTGTCATCACAATGTTCCATGGCCCCTGTCATCACAGTGCTCCATGATACCTTTCATCACAAATCTAGATGACCACTGTCATCACAATGCCCCATGACAAATGTCATCACAATTCGCCATGGTCCTTGTCATCACAATGCTCCATGAACCATGTCATCAAAAGGTTCCAGGACACTTGTCATCACAATGATCCAAGATCACATTCATCACAGTGCTCCATGAACCCTGTCATCTCAATGCTCCATAGCCTTTGTATTCACAATGCTCCATGGCCCCTGTAATCACAGTGCTCCATGACCCTTTACATCACAATGCTCCAAGACCGCTCTCAACACAATGCCCCATGACGCCTGACATCACAAATCTCCATAGCCTCTCTTACCAAAAAGCTCCATGATCGCTGTCAGCAGAATGTTCCATGACAATTTTCGTCACAATACTGCATGACCACTGTCATCACAGTGTTCTCTGCCCATATCATCACAATGTTCCTTGTCACCTTTAATCACAATGCTCCATGCCCATTCATCACAATGCTCCAGAAATCTTTTTCATCGCAATGTTCCTTGACTGTGTCATCACAATGCTCCATGGCCGTCATCAGCATAATGCTCCAGAATTCTTGTCATCAAAATGTTCCATGACCGTGTCATCACAATGCTCCATGGCCCTTTTCAGCACAATGCTCCAGAATTCCTGTCATCACAATGTTCCATGACAGTGTCATCCCAGTGCTCCATGGCCCTTGTCATCATAATGCTCCAGAATTCTTCTCATCACAATGTTCCATGACCGTATCATCACAATGCTCCATGGCCCTTTTCAGCACAATGCTCCAGAATTCCTGTCATCACAATGTTCCATGACAGTGTCATCCCAGTGCTCCATGGCCCTTGTCATCATAATGCTCCAGAATTCTTCTCATCACAATGTTCCATGACCGTGTTATCACAATGCTCCATGGCCCTTTTCATGACAAAGCTCCAGAATTCTTCTCATCACAATGTTCCATGACCGTGTCATCACAATGCTCCATGGCCCTTGTCAGCACAATGTTCCATGACACTTTTTGTCACAATACTCCATGACCACTGTCATCACAGAGTTCTCTGCCCATATCATCACAATGTTCCTTGTCACCTTTAATCACAATGCTCCATCCCCTTTCATCACAATGCTCCAGAATTCTTGTCATAACAATGTTCCATGACCGGGTCATCACAATGCTCCATGGCCCTTGTCATCACAATGCTCCAGAATTCTTGTCATCACAATGTTCCATGACCGTGTCATCACAATGCTCCATGACCCTTGTCATGACAATGCTCCAGAATTCTTCTCATCACAGTGTTCCATGACCGTGTCATCACAATGCTCCATGGCCATTGTCATCACAATGCTCCAGAATACTTGTCATCAAAATGTTCCATGGCCGTGTCATCACAATGCTCCATGGCCCTTGTTAGCACAATGCTCCAGAATTCTTCTCATCACAATGATCCATGACCGTGTCATCACAATGCTCCATGGCCCTTGTCATCACAATGCTCCGGAATTCTTCTCATCACATTGTTCCATGACCGTGTCATCACAATGCTCGATGGCCCTTTTCAGCACAATTCTCCAGAATTCCTGTCACCACAATATTCCATGACCGTGTCATCACAATGCTCCATGGCCCTTGTCATCACAATGCTCCAGAATTCTTGTCATCACAATGTTCCATACCGTGTCATCACAATGCTCCATGGCCCTTGTCAGCACAATGTTCCATGACACTTTTTGTCACAATACTCCATGACCACAGTCATCACAGAGTTCTCTGCCCATATCATCACAATGTTCCTTGTCACCTTTAATCACAATGCTCCATGCCCTTTAATCACAATGCTCCAGAATTCTTCTCATCACAATGTTCCATGACCGTGTCATCACAATGCTCCATGGCCCTTGTCATCACAATGCTCCAGAATTCTTGTCATCACAATGTTCCATGGCCGTGTTATCACAATGCTCCATGGCCCTTGTTAGCACAATGCTCCAGAATTCTTCTCATCACAATGTTCCATGACCGTGTCATCACAATGCTCCATGGCCCTTGTCATCACAATGCTCCAGAATTCTTGTCAACACAATGTTCCATACCATGTCATCACAATGCTTCATGGACATTGTCATCACAATGCTCCAGAATTCTTGTCATCAAAATGTTCCATGGCCGTGTCATCACAATGCTCCATGGCCCTTGTCATGACAATGCTCCAGAATTCTTCTCATCACAATGTTCCATGACTGTATCATCACAATGCTCCATGGCCCTAGTCAGCACAATGCTCCAGAATTCTTGTCATCACAATGTTCCTTGACCATGTCATCACAATGCTCCATGGCCCTTGTCATCACAATGCTCCAGAATTCTTGTCATCACAATGTTCCATGACTGTGTCATCACAATGCTCCATGGCCCTTGTCAGCACAATGTTCCATGACACTTTTTGTCACAATACTCCATGACCACTGTCATCACAGAGTTCTCTGCCCATATCATCACAATGTTCCTTGTCACCTTTAATCACAATGCTCCATCCCCTTTCATCACAATGCTCCAGAATTCTTGTCATAACAATGTTCCATGACCGGGTCATCACAATGCTCCATGGCCCTTGTCATCACAATGCTCCAGAATTCTTGTCATCACAATGTTCCATGACCGTGTCATCACAATGCTCCATGGCCATTGTCATCACAATGCTCAAGAATTCTTGTCATCAAAATGTTCCATGGCCTTGTCATCACAATGCTCCATGGCCCTTGTCATCACAATGCTCCAGAATTTTTGTCATCACAATGTTCCACACCGTGTCATCAAAATGCTCCATGGCCCTTTTCATGACAATGCTCCAGAATTCTTCTCATCACAATGTTCCATGACCGTGTCATCACAATGCTCCATGGCCATTGTCATCACAATGCTCCAGAATTCTTGTCATCACAATGTTCCATGGCCGTGTCATCACAATGCTCCATGGCCCTTGTTAGCAAAATGCTCCAGAATTCTTCTCATCACAATGTTCCATGACCGTGTCATCACAATGCTCGATGGCCCTTTTCAGCACAATGCTCCAGAATTCCTGTCATCACAATGTTCCATGACCGTGTCATCACAATGCTCCATGGCCCTTGTCATGACAATGCTCCAGAATTCTTCTCACCACAATGTTCCATGACCGTATCATCACAATGCTCCATGGCCCTTGTCAGCACAATGCTCCAGAATTCTTGTCATCACAATGTTCCCTGACCGTGTCATCACAATGCTCCTTGGCCCTTGTCATCACAATGCTCCAGAATTCTTGTCATCACAATGTTCCATGACCGTGTCATCACAATGCTCCATGGCCCTTGTCAGCACAATGTTCCATGACACTTTCTGTCACAATACTCCATGACCACTGTCATCACAGAGTTCTCTGCCCATATCATCACAATGTTCCTTGTCACCTTTAATCACAATGCTCCATGCCCTTTCATCACAATGCTCCAGAATTCTTCTCATCACAATGTTCCATGACCGTGTCATCACAATGCTCCATGGCCCTTGTCATCACAATGCTCCAGAATTCTTGTCATCACAATGTTCCATGACCGTGTCATCACAATGCTCCATGGCCCTTGTTAGCACAATGCTCCAGAATTCTTCTCATCACAATATTCCATGACCGTGTCATCACAATGCTCCATGGCCATTGTCATCACAATGCTCCAGAATTCTTCTCATCAAAATGTTCCATGGCCGTGTCATCACAATGCTCCATGGCCCTTGTTAGCACAATGCTCCAGAATTCTTCTCATCACAATGTTCCATGACCGTGTCATCACAATGCTCCATGGCCCTTGTCATCACAATGCTCCGGAATTCTTCTCATCACATTGTTCCATGACCGTGTCATCACAATGCTCGATGGCCCTTTTCAGCACAATGCTCCAGAATTCCTGTCATCACAATGTTCCATGACCGTTTCATCACAATGCTCCATGGCCATTGTCTTCACAATGCTCCAGAATTCTTGTCATCACAATGTTCCATGACCGTGTCATCACAATGCTCCATGGCCCTTGTCAGCACAATGTTCCATGACACTTTTTGTCACAATACACCATGACCACTGTCATCACAGAGTTCTCTGCCCATATCATCACAATGTTCCTTGTCACCTTTAATCACAATGCTCCATGCCCTTTCATCACAATGCTCCAGAAATCTTGTCATCGCAATTTTCCTTGACCATGTCATCACAATGCTCCATGACCCTTGTCATCACAATGATCCAGAATTCTTCTCATCACAATGTTCCATGACCGTGTCATCACAATGCTCCATGACACTTGTCATCACAATGATCCAGAATTCTTCTCATCACAATGTTCCATGACCGTGTCATCACAATGCTCCATGGCCCTTTTCAGCACAATGCTCCAGAATTCCTGTCATCACAATGTTCCATGACCGTGTCATCACAATGCTCCATGGCCCTTGTCATCACAATGCTCCAGAATTCTTGTCATCACAATGTTCCATACCATGTCATCACAATGCTTCATGGCCATTGTCATCACAATGCTCCAGAATTCTTGTCATCAAAATGTTCCATGGCCGTGTCATCACAATGCTCCATGGCCCTTGTCATGACAATGCTCCAGAATTCTTCTCATCACAATGTTCCATGACTGTATCATCACAATGCTCCATGGCCCTATTCAGCACAATGCTCCAGAATTCTTGTCATCACAATGTTCCTTGACCATGTCATCACAATGCTCCATGGCCCTTGTCATCACAATGCTCCAGAATTCTTGTCATCACAATGTTCCATGACCGTGTCATCACAATACTCCATGGCCCTTGTCAGCACAATGTTCCATGACACTTTTTGTCACAATACTCCATGACCACTGTCATCACAGAGTTCTCTGCCCATATCATCACAATGTTCCTTGTCACCTTTAATCACAATGCTCCATCCCCTTTCATCACAATGCTCCAGAATTCTTGTCATAACAATGTTCCATGACCGGGTCATCACAATGCTCCATGGCCCTTGTCATCACAATGCTCCAGAATTCTTGTCATCACAATGTTCCATGACCGTGTCATCACAATGCTCCATGACCCTTGTCATGACAATGCTCCAGAATTCTTCTCATCACAATGTTCCATGACCGTGTCATCACAATGCTCCATGGCCATTGTCATCACAATGCTCCAGAATACTTGTCATCAAAATGTTCCATGGCCGTGTCATCACAATGCTCCATGGCCCTTGTTAGCACAATGCTCCAGAATTCTTCTCATCACAATGATCCATGACCGTGTCATCACAATGCTCCATGGCCCTTGTCATCACAATGCTCCGGAATTCTTCTCATCACATTGTTCCATGACCGTGTCATCACAATGCTCGATGGCCCTTTTCAGCACAATTCTCCAGAATTCCTGTCACCACAATATTCCATGACCGTGTCATCACAATGCTCCATGGCCCTTGTCATCACAATGCTCCAGAATTCTTGTCATCACAATGTTCCATACCGTGTCATCACAATGCTCCATGGCCCTTGTCAGCACAATGTTCCATGACACTTTTTGTCACAATACTCCATGACCACAGTCATCACAGAGTTCTCTGCCCATATCATCACAATGTTCCTTGTCACCTTTAATCACAATGCTCCATGCCCTTTAATCACAATGCTCCAGAATTCTTCTCATCACAATGTTCCATGACCGTGTCATCACAATGCTCCATGGCCCTTGTCATCACAATGCTCCAGAATTCTTGTCATCACAATGTTCCATGGCCGTGTTATCACAATGCTCCATGGCCCTTGTTAGCACAATGCTCCAGAATTCTTCTCATCACAATGTTCCATGACTGTATCATCACAATGCTCCATGGCCCTAGTCAGCACAATGCTCCAGAATTCTTGTCATCACAATGTTCCTTGACCATGTCATCACAATGCTCCATGGCCCTTGTCATCACAATGCTCCAGAATTCTTGTCATCACAATGTTCCATGACTGTGTCATCACAATGCTCCATGGCCCTTGTCAGCACAATGTTCCATGACACTTTTTGTCACAATACTCCATGACCACTGTCATCACAGAGTTCTCTGCCCATATCATCACAATGTTCCTTGTCACCTTTAATCACAATGCTCCATCCCCTTTCATCACAATGCTCCAGAATTCTTGTCATAACAATGTTCCATGACCGGGTCATCACAATGCTCCATGGCCCTTGTCATCACAATGCTCCAGAATTCTTGTCATCACAATGTTCCATGACCGTGTCATCACAATGCTCCATGGCCATTGTCATCACAATGCTCAAGAATTCTTGTCATCAAAATGTTCCATGGCCGTGTCATCACAATGCTCCATGGCACTTGTTAGCACAATGCTCCAGAATTCTTGTCATCACAATGTTCCATGGCCGTGTCATCACAATGCTCCATGGCCATTGTCATCACAATGCTCCAGAATTCTTGTCATCACAATGTTCCATGGCCGTGTCATCACAATGCTCCATGGCCCTTGTTAGCACAATGCTCCAGAATTCTTCTCATCACAATGTTCCATGACTGTGTCATCACAATGCTCGATGGCCCTTTTCAGCACAATGCTCCAGTATTCCTGTCATCACAATGTTCCATGACCGTGTCATCACAATGCTCCATGGCCCTTGTCATCACAATGCTCCAGAATTCTTGTCATCACAATGTTCCATACCGTGTCATCACAATGCTCCATGGCCCTTGTCAGCACAATGTTCCATGACACTTTTTGTCACAATACTCCATGACCACAGTCATCACAGAGTTCTCTGCCCATGTCATCACAATGTTCCTTGTCACCTTTAATCACAATGCTCCATGCCCTTTAATCACAATGCTCCAGAATTCTTCTCATCACAATGTTCCATGACCGTATCATCACAATGCTCCATGGCCCTTGTCAGCACAATGCTCCAGAATTCTTTTCATCACAATGTTCCCTGACCGTGTCATCACAATGCTCCTTGGCCCTTGTCATCACAATGCTCCAGAATTCTTGTCATCACAATGTTCCATGACCGTGTCATCACAATGCTCCATGGCCCTTGTCAGCACAATGTTCCATGACACTTTTTGTCACAATACTCCATGACCACTGTCATCACAGAGTTCTCTGCCCATATCATCACAATGTTCCTTGTCACCTTTAATCACAATGCTCCATGCCCTTTCATCACAATGCTTCAGAATTCTTCTCATCACAATGTTCCATGACCATGTCATCACAATGCTCCATGGCCATTGTCATCACAATGCTCCAGAATTCTTCTCATCAAAATGTTCCATGGCCGTGTCATCACAATGCTCCATGGCCCTTGTTAGCACAATGCTCCAGAATTCTTCTCATCACAATGTTCCATGACCGTGTCATCACAATGCTCCATGGCCCTTGTCATCACAATGCTCCGGAATTCTTCTCATCACATTGTTCCATGACCGTGTCATCACAATGCTCGATGGCCCTTTTCAGCACAATGCTCCAGAATTCCTGTCATCACAATGTTCCATGACCGTTTCATCACAATGCTCCATGGCCATTGTCTTCACAATGCTCCAGAATTCTTGTCATCACAATGTTCCATGACCGTGTCATCACAATGCTCCATGGCCCTTGTCAGCACAATGTTCCATGACACTTTTTGTCACAATACTCCATGACCACAGTCATCACAGAGTTCTCTGCCCATATCATCACAATGTTCCTTGTCACCTTTAATCACAATGCTCCATGCCTTTTCATCACAATGCTCCAGAAATCTTGTCATCGCAATGTTCCTTGACCATGTCATCACAATGCTCCATGACCCTTGTCATCACAATGATCCAGAATTCTTCTCATCACAATGTTCCATGACCGTGTCATCACAATGCTCCATGGCCCTTGTCATCACAATGCTCCAGAATTCTTGTCATCACAATGTTCCATGACCGTGTCATCACAATGCTCCATGGCCATTGTCATAACAATGCTCAAGAATTCTTGTCATCAAAATGTTCCATGGCCGTGTCATCACAATGCTCCATGGCCCTTGTTAGCACAATGCTCCAGAATTCTTGTCATCACAATGTTCCATACCGTGTCATCACAATGCTCCATGGCCCTTGTCATCACAATGCTCCGGAATTCTTCTCATCACATTGTTCCATGACCGTGTCATCACAATGCTCCATGGCCCTTTTCAGCACAATGCTCCAGAATTCCTGTCATCACAATGTTCCATGACCGTGTCATCACAATGCTCCATGGCCCTTGTCATCACAATTCTCCAGAATTCTTGTCATCACAATGTTCCATACCATGTCATCACAATGCTCCATGGCCATTGTCATCACAATGCTCCAGAATTCTTGTCATCAAAATGTTCCATGGCCGTGTCATCACAATGCTCCATGGCCCTTGTTAGCACAATGCTCCAGAATTCTTCTCATCACAATGTTCCATGACTGTATCATCACAATGCTCCATGGCCCTTGTCAGCACAATGCTCCAGAATTCTTGTCATCACAATGTTCCATGGCCGTGTCATCACAATGCTCCATGGCCCTTGTTAGCACAATGCTCCAGAATTCTTCTCATCACAATGTTCCATGACCGTGTCATCACAATGCTCGATGGCCCTTTTCAGCACAATGCTCCAGAATTCCTGTCATCACAATGTTCCATGACCGTGTCATCACAATGCTCCATGGCCCTTGTCATCACAATGCTCCAGAATTCTTGTCATCACAATGTTCCATACCGTGTCATCACAATGCTCCATGGCCCTTGTCAGCACAATGTTCCATGACACTTTTTGTCACAATACTCCATGACCACAGTCATCACAGAGTTCTCTGCCCATATCATCACAATGTTCCTTGTCACCTTTAATCACAATGCTCCATGCCCTTTAATCACAATGCTCCAGAATACTTCTCATCACAATGTTCCATGACCGTATCATCACAATGCTCCATGGCCCTTGTCAGCACAATGCTCCAGAATTCTTGTCATCACAATGTTCCCTGACCGTGTCATCACAATGCTCCTTGGCCCTTGTCATCACAATGCTCCAGAATTCTTGTCATCACAATGTTCCATGACCGTGTCATCACAATGCTCCATGGCCCTTGTCAGCACAATGTTCCATGACACTTTTTGTCACAATACTCCATGACCACTGTCATCACAGAGTTCTCTGCCCATATCATCACAATGTTCCTTGTCACCTTTAATCACAATGCTCCATGCCTTTTCATCACAATGCTTCAGAATTCTTCTCATCACAATGTTCCATGACCATGTCATCACAATGCTCCATGGCCATTGTCATCACAATGCTCCAGAATTCTTCTCATCAAAATGTTCCATGGCCGTGTCATCACAATGCTCCATGGCCCTTGTTAGCACAATGCTCCAGAATTCTTCTCATCACAATGTTCCATGACCGTGTCATCACAATGCTCCATGGCCCTTGTCATCACAATGCTCCGGAATTCTTCTCATCACATTGTTCCATGACCGTGTCATCACAATGCTCGATGGCCCTTTTCAGCACAATGCTCCAGAATTCCTGTGATCACAATGTTCCATGACCGTTTCATCACAATGCTCCATGGCCATTGTCTTCACAATGCTCCAGAATTCTTGTCATCACAATGTTCCATGACCGTGTCATCACAATGCTCCATGGCCCTTGTCAGCACAATGTTCCATGACACTTTTTGTCACAATACTCCATGACCACAGTCATCACAGAGTTCTCTGCCCATATCATCACAATGTTCCTTGTCACCTTTAATCACAATGCTCCATGCCCTTTCATCACAATGCTCCAGAAATCTTGTCATCGCAATGTTCCTTGACCATGTCATCACAATGCTCCATGACCCTTGTCATCACAATGATCCAGAATTCTTGTCATCAAAATGTTCCATGGCCGTGTCATCACAATGCTCCATGGCCCTTGTTAGCACAATGCTCCAGAATTCTTGTCATCACAATGTTCCATACCGTGTCATCACAATGCTCCATGGCCCTTGTCATCACAATGCTCCGGAATTCTTCTCATCACATTGTTCCATGACCGTGTCATCACAATGCTCCATGGCCCTTGTTAGCACAATGCTCCAGAATTCTTCTCATCACAATGTTCCATGACTGTATCATCACAATGCTCCATGGCCCTTGTCAGCACAATGCTCCAGAATTCTTGTCATCACAATATTCCTTGACCATGTCATCACAATGCTCCATGGCCCTTGTCATCACAATGCTCCAGAATTCTTGTCATCACAATGTTCCATGACCGTGTCATCACAATGCTCCATGGCCCTTGTCAGCACAATGTTCCATGACACTTTTTGTCACAATACTCCATGACCACTGTCATCACAGAGTTCTCTGCCCATATCATCACAATGTTCCTTGTCACCTTTAATCACAATGCTCCATCCCCTTTCATCACAATGCTCCAGAATTCTTGTCATAACAATGTTCCATGACCGGGTCATCACAATGCTCCATGGCCCTTTTCATCACAATGCTCCAGAATTCTTGTCATCACAATGTTCCATGACCGTGTCATCACAATGCTCCATGACCCTTGTCATGACAATGCTCCAGAATTCTTCTCATCACAATGTTCCATGACCGTGTCATCACAATGCTCCATGGCCATTGTCATCACAATGCTCCAGAATACTTGTCATCAAAATGTTCCATGGCCGTGTCATCACAATGCTCCATGGCCCTTGTTAGCACAATGCTCCAGAATTCTTCTCATCACAATGTTCCATGACCGTGTCATCACAATGCTCCATGGCCCTTGTCATCACAATGCTCCGGAATTCTTCTCATCACATTGTTCCATGACCGTGTCATCACAATGCTCGATGGCCCTTTTCAGCACAATGCTCCAGAATTCCTTTCACCACAATATTCCATGACCGTGTCATCACAATGCTCCATGGCCCTTGTCATCACAATGCTCCAGAATTCTTGTCATCACAATGTTCCATACCGTGTCATCACAATGCTCCATGGCCCTTGTCAGCACAATGTTCCATGACACTTTTTGTCACAATACTCCATGACCACAGTCATCACAGAGTTCTCTGCCCATATCATCACAATGTTCCTTGTCACCTTTAATCACAATGCTCCATGCCGTTTAATCACAATGCTCCAGAATTCTTCTCATCACAATGTTCCATGACCGTGTCATCACAATGCTCCATGGCCATTGTCATCACAATGCTCCAGAATTCTTGTCATCACAATGTTCCATGGCCGTGTCATCACAATGCTCCATGGCCCTTGTTAGCACAATGCTCCAGAATTCTTCTCATCACAATGTTCCATGACCGTGTCATCACAATGCTCGATGGCCCTTTTCAGCACAATGCTCCAGAATTCCTGTCATCACAATGTTCCATGACCGTGTCATCACAATGCTCCATGGCCCTTGTCATGACAATGCTCCAGAATTCTTCTCATCACAATGTTCCATGACCGTATCATCACAATGCTCCATGGCCCTTGTCAGCACAATGCTCCAGAATTCTTGTCATCACAATGATCCCTGACCGTGTCATCACAATGCTCCTTGGCCCTTGTCATCACAATGCTCCAGAATTCTTGTCATCACAATGTTCCATGACCGTGTCATCACAATGCTCCATGGCCCTTGTCAGCACAATGTTCCATGACACTTTTTGTCACAATACTCCATGACCACTGTCATCACAGAGTTCTCTGCCCATATCATCACAATGTTCCTTGTCACCTTTAATCACAATGCTCCATGCCCTTTCATCACAATGCTTCAGAATTCTTCTCATCACAATGTTCCATGACCGTGTCATCACAATGCTCCATGGCCATTGTCTTCACAATGCTCCAGAATTCTTGTCATCACAATGTTCCATGACCGTGTCATCACAATGCTCCATGGCCATTGTCATAACAATGCTCAAGAATTCTTGTCATCAAAATGTTCCATGGCCGTGTCATCACAATGCTCCATGGCCCTTGTTAGCACAATGCTCCAGAATTCTTGTCATCACAATGTTCCATACCGTGTCATCACAATGCTCCATGGCCCTTGTCATCACAATGCTCCGGAATTCTTCTCATCACATTGTTCCATGACCGTGTCATCACAATGCTCCATGGCCCTTTTCAGCACAATGCTCCAGAATTCCTGTCATCACAATGTTCCATGACCGTGTCATCACAATGCTCCATGGCCCTTGTCAGCACAATGTTCCATGACACTTTTTGTCACAATACTCCATGACCACAGTCATCACAGAGTTCTCTGCCCATATCATCACAATGTTCCTTGTCACCTTTAATCACAATGCTCCATGCCCTTTAATCACAATGCTCCAGAATTCTTCTCATCACAATGTTCCATGACCGTATCATCACAATGCTCCATGGCCCTTGTCAGCACAATGCTCCAGAATTCTTGTCATCACAATGTTCCCTGACCGTGTCATCACAATGCTCCTTGGCCCTTGTCATCACAATGCTCCAGAATTCTTGTCATCACAATGTTCCATGACCGTGTCATCACAATGCTCCATGGCCCTTGTCAGCACAATGTTCCATGACACTTTTTGTCACAATACTCCATGACCACTGTCATCACAGAGTTCTCTGCCCATATCATCACAATGTTCCTTGTCACCTTTAATCACAATGCTCCATGCCTTTTCATCACAATGCTTCAGAATTCTTCTCATCACAATGTTCCATGACCATGTCATCACAATGCTCCATGGCCATTGTCATCACAATGCTCCAGAATTCTTGTCATCACAATGTTCCATGACCGTGTCATCACAATGCTCCATGGCCCTTGTCAGCACAATGTTCCATGACATTTTTTGTCACAATTCTCCATGACCACTGTCATCACAGAGTTTTCTGCCCATATCTTCACAATGTTCCTTGTCACCTTTAATCACAATGCTCCAAGCCCTTTCATTACAATGCTCCAGAAATCTTGTCATCGCAGTGTTCCATGACCATGTCATCACAATGCTCCATGGCCCTTGTCATGACAATGCTCCAGAATTCTTCTCATCACAATATTCCATGACCATGTCAACAAAATGCTCCATGGCCACTGTCCTCACAATGCTCCAGAATTCTTGTCATCAAAATGTTCCATGACCGTGTCATCACAGTGCTCCATGGCCCTTGTCAGCACAATGTTCCATGACACTTTTTGTCACAATACTCCATGACCACTCTCATCACAGAGTTTTCTGCCCATATCATTACAATGTTCCTAGTCACCTTTAAACACAATGCTCCATGCCCTTTCATCACAATGCTCCAGAAATCTTGTCATCGCAATGTTCCATGACCATGTCATCACAATGGTCCATGGCCCTTTTCAGCACAATGCTCGAGAATTCCTCTCATCACAATGTTCCATGACCGTGTCATCACAATGTTACATGACCCTGGTCATCACAGTTCTCCATGACCTTTGTCATCACAATGCTCTATGTCGCTTTTCATCACAATTCTCAATGACCACTTTAATCACTATGTTCGCTGACCATTTTCTTCATATTTCTCTAGTGTCATTACAATACCCCATGGCCCCTTTCTTCACAATGCTCCATGATGCCTGTCATCACAATGCTCCATGGCTTTTGTTATCACAATGCTCCAGGACCAGTTTCATCACAATTCTCCATCCCCTTTGTCATCATGGTGCACAATGAAACCTTTCATTAAAATGCTCCATGACACTTGTCATCACAATACTCCATGGCCTTTATCGTCACAATGCTCCCATGCACTTTTCATCACGATGTTCCATGAATACTTTCATCACATTGCTCCATGACCATTGTCATCACAATAGTCCATACCCTTGTCAACACAATGCTGCATAATCCCTGTCATCACAATTCTCCATGACTGCTGTCATCACAATAATCCAGGACAATTTTCATCACAGTGCTTCATGCCCCCAGTCATCACAGTGCTCCATGATACCTTTCATCACAATTCCTAGATGATCAATGTCATCACAATCCCCATGACACTTGTCATCACAATTCGCTATGACCCTTGTCATCACAATACTCGATGAACCGTGTCATCACAGTGTTCCAGGACACATGTCATCACAATGATCCATGTCTACTTCCATCACAATGCTCCAATACCCCTGTCATCAGAGTGCTCCATGGCCCCTGTTATCATATTGCTCCATGATCTCTTTCATCACAATGCTCCATGACCACTGTCATCACCATGCCTCATAACGGCTCTCATCTCAATGCTCCATGGCCCCTTTCATCACAATGCTCCATGAACCCTGTCATCACAATGTACCCTGCCCTTTTCATCACAAAGCTCCGTGGGCCCTGTCAACACAATGCTCCATGCCCTTGTCATCAAAATGCTCCAGAACACTTGTCATCATAATGCTCCATGCCAATGTCATCAAAATGCCCCATGACACTTGTCATCACAATGCTCCATGGCCTTTGTCATCACAATGTTCCATGACCCCTGTCATCACACTGCTCCATGATACCTTTCATCGCAAATCTAGATGACCACTGTCATCACAATGACGCATGACAGATGTCATCACAATTTGCCATGGTCCTTGTCATCACAATGCTCCATGAACCGTGTCATCACAAGGTTCCAGGACACTTGTCATCACAATGATCCAAGATCACATTCAACACAGTGCTCCATGAAACTTGTCGTCTCAATGCTCCATAGCCTTTGAATTCACAATGCTCCATGGCCCCTGTAATCACAATGCTCCATGACGCCTTTCTTCACAATGCTCCAAGACCGCTGTCAACACAATGCCCCATGATGCCTGCCATCACAAGTCTCCATGGCCTCTCTTACCAAAGAGCTCCATGATCCTTGTCAGCACAATGTTCCATGACAGTTTCCGTCACAATACTCCATGTCCTGTCTCATCACAGAGTTCTCTGCCCATATCATCACAATGTTCCTTGTCACCTTTAATCACAATGCTCCATACCCTTACACCACAATGCTCCAGAAATCTTGTCATCGCAATGTTCCTTGACCGTGTCATCACAATTCTCCATGAACCTTGTCATCACAGTTCTCCAGTATTCTTGTCATCACAATGTTCCATGGCCGTGTCATCACAATGCTCCATGGCACTTGTCATGACAATGCTCCAGAATTCTTCTCATCACAATGTTCCATGACCGTGTCATCACAATGCTCCATGGCCATTGTCATCACAATGCTCCAGAATTCCTGTCATCACAATGTTCCATGGCCATGTCATCACAATGCTCCATGGCCCTTGTCATCATAATGCTCCAGAATTCTTGTCATCACAATGTTCCATGACCATGTCATCCCAATGCCCCATGGCCCTTGTCAGCACAATGCTCCAGAATTCTTCTCATCAAAATGTTCCATGACCGTGTCATCACAATGCTCCATGGCCCTTGTCAGCACAATGCTCCAGAATTCTTGTCATCACAATGTTCCATGACCGTGTTATCACAATGCTCCATGGCACTTGTCATGACAAAGCTCCAGAATTCTTCTCATCACAATGTTCCATGACCATGTCATCACAATGCTCCTTGGCCCTTGTCATCACAATGCTCCAGAATTCTTGTCATCACAATGTTCCATGACCGTGTCATCACAATGCTCCATGGCCCTTGTCAGCACAATGTTCCATGACACTTTTTGTCACAATACTCCATGACCACTGTCATCACAGAGTTCTCTGCCCATATCATCACAATGTTCCTTGTCACCTTTAATCACAATGCTCCATGCCCTTTCATCACAATGCTTCAGAATTCTTCTCATCACAATGTTCCATGACCGTGTCATCACAATGCTCCATGGCCATTGTCATCACAATGCTCCAGAATTCTTCTCATCAAAATGTTCCATGGCCGTGTCATCACAATGCTCCATGGCCCTTGTTAGCACAATGCTCCAGAATTCTTCTCATCACAATGTTCCATGACCGTGTCATCACAATGCTCCATGGCCATTGTCATCACAATGCTCCAGAATTCCTGTCATCACAATGTTCCATGGCCATGTCATCACAATGCTCCATGGCCCTTGTCATCATAATGCTCCAGAATTCTTGTCATCACAATGTTCCATGACCATGTCATCCCAATGCCCCATGGCCCTTGTCAGCACAATGCTCCAGAATTCTTCTCATCAAAATGTTCCATGACCGTGTCATCACAATGCTCCATGGCCCTTGTCAGCACAATGCTCCAGAATTCTTGTCATCACAATGTTCCATGACCGTGTTATCACAATGCTCCATGGCACTTGTCATGACAAAGCTCCAGAATTCTTCTCATCACAATGTTCCATGACCGTGTCATCACAATGCTCCATGGCCCTTGTCATCACAATGTTCCAGAATTCTTGTCATCACAATGTTCTATGACCGTGTCATCACAATGCTCCATGGCCCTTGTCAGCACAATGTTCCATGACACATTTTGTCACAATACTCCATGACCACTGTCATCACAGAGTTTTCTGCCCATATCATCACAATGTTCCTTGTCACCTTTAATCACAATGCTCCATACCCTTTCATCACAATGCACCAGACATCTTGTCATCGCAATGTTCCTTGACCATTTCATCACAATGCTCCATGGCCATTGTCATCACAATGCTCCAGAATTCTTGTCATCACAATGTTCCATGGCCGTGTCATCACAATGCTCCATGGCCCTTGTTAGCACAATGCTCCAGAATTCTTCTCATCACAATGTTCCATGACCGTGTCATCACAATGTTCGATGGCCCTTTTCAGCACAATGCTCCAGAATTCCTGTCATCACAATGTTCCATGACCGTGTCATCACAATGCTCCATGGCCCTTGTCATGACAATGCTCCAGAATTCTTCTCATCACAATGTTCCATGACCGTATCATCACAATGCTCCATGGCCCTTGTCAGCACAATGCTCCAGAATTCTTGTCATCACAATGTTCCCTGACCGTGTCATCACAATGCTCCTTGGCCCTTGTCATCACAATGCTCCAGAATTCTTGTCATCCCAATGTTCCATGACCGTGTCATCACAATGCTCCATGGCCCTTGTCATCACAATGCTCCAGAATTCTTGTCATCACAATGTTCCATGACCGTGTCATCACAATGCTCCATGGCCATTGTCATAACAATGCTCAAGAATTCTTGTCATCAAAATGTTCCATGGCCGTGTCATCACAATGCTCCATGGCCCTTGTTAGCACAATGCTCCAGAATTCTTGTCATCACAATGTTCCATACCGTGTCATCACAATGCTCCATGGCCCTTGTCATCACAATGCTCCGGAATTCTTCTCATCACATTATTCCATGACCGTGTCATCACAATGCTCCATGGCCCTTTTCAGCACAATGCTCCAGAATTCCTGTCATCACAATGTTCCATGACCGTGTCATCACAATGCTCCACGGCCCTTGTCAGCACAATGTTCCATGACACTTTTTGTCACAATACTCCATGACCACTGTCATCACAGAGTTTTCTGCCCATATCATCACAATGTTCCTTGTCACCTTTTATCACAATCCTCCAAGCCCTTTCATCACAATGCTCCAGAAATCTTGTCATCGCAATGTTCCATGACCATGTCATCACAATGGTCCATGGCCCTTGTCATCACAATGCTCCAGAATTCTTGTCATCACAATGTTCCATGGCCCTGTCATCACAATGCTCCATGGCCCTTGTCATCATAATGCTCCAGAATTCTTGTCATCACAATGTTCCATGACCGTGTCATCACAATGCTCCATGGCCCTTGTCAGCACAATGTTCCATGACATTTTTTGTCACAATTCTCCATGACCACTGTCATCACAGAGTTTTCTGCCCATATCTTCACAATGTTCCTTGTCACCTTTAATCACAATGCTCCAAGCCCTTTCATTACAATGCTCCAGAAATCTTGTCATCGCAATGTTCCATGACCATGTCATCACAATGGTCCATGGCCCTTGTCATCACAATGCTCCAGAATTCTTGTCCTCACAATGTTCCATGGCCCTGTCATCACAATACTCCATGGCCCTTATCATCATAATGCTCCAGAATTCTTGTCATCACAATGTTCCATGACCATGTCATCACAATGCTCCATGGCCCTTGTCATCATAATGCTCCAGAATTCTTGTCATCACAATGTTCCATGACCGTGTCATCACAATGCTCCATGGCCCTTGTCAGCACAATGTCCCATGACACTTTTTGTCACAATTCTCCATGACCACTGTCATCACAGAGTTTTCTGCCCATATCTTCACAATGTTCCTTGTCACCTTTAATCACAATGCTCCAAGCCCTTTCATTACAATGCTCCAGAAATCTTGTCATCGCAATGTTCCATGACCATGTCCTCACAATGTTCCATGGCCCTTGTCATCACAATGCTCCAGAATTCTTGTCCTCATAATGTTCCATGACCGTGTCATCACAATGCTCCATGGCCCTTGGCATGACAATGCTCCAGAATTCTTCTCAGCACAATGTTCCATGACCATGTCAACAAAATGCTCCATGGCCACTGTCCTCACAATGCTCCAGAATTCTTGTCATCAAAATGTTCCATGACCGTGTCATCACAGTGCTCCATGGCCCTTGTCAGCACAATGTTCCATGACACTTTTTGTCACAATACTCCATGACCACTCTCATCACAGAGTTTTCTGCCCATATCATTACAATGTTCCTAGTCACCTTTAAACACAATGCTCCATGCCCTTTCATCACAATGCTCCAGAAATCTTGTCATCGCAATGTTCCATGACCATGTCATCACAATGGTCCATGGCCCTTTTCAGCACAATGCTCGAGAATTCCTCTCATCACAATGTTCCATGACCGTGTCATCACAATGTTACATGACCCTGGTCATCACAGTTCTCCATGACCTTTGTCATCACAATGCTCTATGTCGCTTTTCATCACAATTCTCAATGACCACTTTAATCACTATGTTCGCTGACCATTTTCTTCATATTTCTCTAGTGTCATTACAATACCCCATGGCCCCTTTCTTCACAATGCTCCATGATGCCTGTCATCACAATGCTCCATGGCTTTTGTTATCACAATGCTCCAGGACCAGTTTCATCACAATTCTCCATCCCCTTTGTCATCATGGTGCACAATGAAACCTTTCATTAAAATGCTCCATGACACTAGTCATCACAATACTCCATGGCCTTTATCGTCACAATGCTCCCATGCACTTTTCATCACGATGTTCCATGAATACTTTCATCACATTGCTCCATGACCATTGTCATCACAATAGTCCATACCCTTGTCAACACAATGCTGCATAATCCCTGTCATCACAATTCTCCATGACTGCTGTCATCACAATAATCCAGGACAATTTTCATCACAGTGCTTCATGCCCCCAGTCATCACAGTGCTCCATGATACCTTTCATCACAATTCCTAGATGATCAATGTCATCACAATGCCCCATGACACTTGTCATCACAATTCGCTATGACCCTTGTCATCACAATACTCGATGAACCGTGTCATCACAGTGTTCCAGGACACATGTCATCACAATGATCCATGTCTACTTCCATCACAATGCTCCAATACCCCTGTCATCAGAGTGCTCCATGGCCCCTGTTATCATATTGCTCCATGATCTCTTTCATCACAATGCTCCATGACCACTGTCATCACCATGCCTCATAACGGCTCTCATCTCAATGCTCCATGGCCCCTTTCATCACAATGCTCCATGACCACTGTCATCACAATGTACCCTGCCCTTTTCATCACAAAGCTCCGTGGGCCCTGTCAACACAATGCTCCATGCCCTTGTCATCAAAATGCTCCAGAACACTTGTCATCATAATGCTCCATGCCAATGTCATCAAAATGCCCCATGACACTTGTCATCACAATGCTCCATGGCCTTTGTCATCACAATGTTCCATGACCCCTGTCATCACACTGCTCCATGATACCTTTCATCGCAAATCTAGATGACCACAGTCATCACAATGACGCATGACAGATGTCATCACAATTTGCCATGGCCCTTGTCATCACAATGCTCCATGAACCGTGTCATCACAAGGTTCCAGGACACTTGTCATCACAATGATCCAAGATCACATTCAACACAGTGCTCCATGAAACTTGTCGTCTCAATGCTCCATAGCCTTTGAATTCACAATGCTCCATGGCCCCTGTAATCACAATGCTCCATTACGCCTTTCTTCACAATGCTCCAAGACCGCTGTCAACAAAATGCCCCATGATGCCTGCCATCACAAGTCTCCATGGCCTCTCTTACCAAAGAGCTCCATGATCCTTGTCAGCACAATGTTCCATGACAGTTTCCGTCACAATACTCCATGTCCTGTCTCATCACAGAGTTCTCTGCCCATATCATCACAATGTTCCTTGTCACCTTTAATCACAATGCTCCATACCCTTACACCACACTGCTCCAGAAATTTTGTCATCGCAATGTTCCTTGACCGTGTCATCACAATTCTCCATGAACCTTGTCATCACAGTTCTCCAGTATTCTTGTCATCACAATGTTCCATGGCCGTGTCATCACAATGCTCCATGGCCCTTGTCATCATAATGCTCCAGAATTCTTGTCATCACAATGTTCCATGACCATGTCATCCCAATGCCCCATGGCCCTTGTCTGCACAATGCTCCAGAATTCTTCTCATCAAAATGTTCCATGACCGTGTCATCACAATGCTCCATGGCCCTTGTCAGCACAATGCTCCAGAATTCTTGTCATCACAATGTTCCATGACCGTGTTATCACAATGCTCCATGGCCCTTGTCATGACAAAGCTCCAGAATTCTTCTCATCACAATGTTCCATGACCGTGTCATCACAATGCTCCATGGCCCTTGTCATCACAATGCTCTAGAATTCTTGTCATCACAATGTTCCATGGCCGTGTCATCACAATGCTCCATGGCCCTTGTCATCATAATGCTCCAGAATTCTTGTCATCACAATGTTCCATGACCGTATCATCACAATGCTCCATGGCCCTTGTCAGCACAATGCTCCAGAATTCTTCTCATCAGAATTTTCCGTGACCGTGTCATCACAATGCTCCATGGCCCTTGTCATCACAATGCTCTAGAATTCTTGTCATCACAATGTTCCATGACCGTGTCATCACAATGCTACATGACCCTGGTCATCACAGTTCTCCATGACCTTTGTCATCACAATGCTCTATGTCGCTTTTCATCACAATTCTCAATGACCACTTTAATCACTATGCTCGCTGATCATTTTCATCATATTTCTCTAGTGTCATTACAATACCCCATGGCCCCTTTCTTCACAATGCTCCATGATGCCTGTCATCACAATGCTCCATGGCTTTTGTTATCACAATGCTCCAGGACTAGTTTCATCACAATTCTCCATCCCCTTTGTCATCATGGTGCACAATGAAACCTTTCATTAAAATGCTCCATGACACTAGTCATCACAATACTCCATGGCCTTTATCGTCACAATGCTCCCATGCACTTTTCATCACGATGTTCCATGAATACTTTCATCACATTGCTCCATGACCATTGTCATCACAATAGTCCATACCCTTGTCAACACAATGCTGCATAATCCCTGTCATCACAATTCTCCATGAATGCTGTCATCACAATAATCCAGGACAATTTTCATCACAGTGCTCCATGATACCTTTCATCACAATTCCTAGATGATCAATGTCATCACAATGCCCCATGACACTTGTCATCACAATTCGCTATGACCCTTGTCATCACAATACTCGATGAACCGTGTCATCACAGTGTTCCAGGACACATGTCATCACAATGATCCATGTCTACTTCCATCACAATGCTCCAATACCCCTGTCATCACAATGCTCCATGGCCCCTGTTATCATATTGCTCCATGATCTCTTTCATCACAATGCTCCATGACCACTGTCATCACCATGCCTCATAACGGCTCTCATCTCAATGCTCCATGGCCCCTTTCATCACAATGCTCCATGAACCCTGTCATCACAATGTACCCTGCCCTTTTCATCACAAAGCTCCGTGGGCCCTGTCATCACAATGCTCCATGCCCTTGTCATCAAAATGCTCCAGAACTCTTGTCATCACAATGCTCCACGGCCCTTGTCAGCACAATGTTCCATGACACATTTTGTCACAATACTCCATGACCACTGTCATCACAGAGTTTTCTGCCCATATCATCACAATGTTTCTTGTCACCTTTAATCACAATGCTCCATGCCCTTTCATCACAATGCACCAGACATCTTGTCATCGCAATGTTCCTTGACCATTTCATCACAATGCTCCATGACCCTTGTCATCACAATGATCCAGAATTCTTCTCATCAGAATGTTCCATGACCGTGTCATCACAATGCTCCATGGCCCTTGTCATCACAATGCTGCAGAATTCTTGTCATCACAATGTTCCATGACCGTGTCATCACAATGCTCCATGACCCTTGTCAACACAATGCTCCAGAATTCTTGTCATCACAATGTTCCATGACCATGTCATCACAATGGTCCATGGCCCTTGTCAGCACAATGCTCCAGAATTCTTGTCATCACAATGTTCCATGACCGTGTCATCACAATGCTACATGACCCTGGTCATCACAGTTCTCCATGACCTTTGTCATCACAATGCTCTATGTCGCTTTTCATCACAATTCTCAATGACCACTTTAATCACTATGCTCGCTGACCATTTTCATCATATTTCTCTAGTGTCATTACAATACCCCATGGCCCCTTTCTTCACAATGCTCCATGATGCCTGTCATCACAATGCTCCATGGCTTTTGTTATCACAATGCTCCAGGACCAGTTTCATCACAATTCTCCATCCCCTTTGTCATCATGGTGCACAATGAAACCTTTCATTAAAATGCTCCATGACACTAGTCATCACAATACTCCATGGCCTTTATCGTCACAATGCTCCCATGCACTTTTCATCACGATGTTCCATGAATACTTTCATCACATTGCTCCATGACCATTGTCATCACAATAGTCCATACCCTTGTCAACACAATGCTGCATAATCCCTGTCATCACAATTCTCCATGACTGCTGTCATCACAATAATCCAGGACAATTTTCATCACAATGCTCCATGATACCTTTCATCACAATTCCTAGATGATCAATGTCATCACAATGCCCCATGACACTTGTCATCACAATTCGCTATGACCCTTGTCATCACAATACTCGATGAACCGTGTCATCACAGTGTTCCAGGACACATGTCATCACAATGATCCATGTCTACTTCCATCACAATGCTCCAATACCCCTGTCATCACAATGCTCCATGGCCCCTGTTATCATATTGCTCCATGATCTCTTTCATCACAATGCTCCATGACCACTGTCATCACCATGCCTCATAACGGCTCTCATCTCAATGCTCCATGGCCCCTTTCATCACAATGCTCCATGAACCCTGTCATCACAATGTACCCTGCCCTTTTCATCACAAAGCTCCGTGGGCCCTGTCATCACAATGCTCCATGCCCTTGTCATCAAAATGCTCCAGAACTCTTGTCATCACAATGCTCCACGGCCCTTGTCAGCACAATGTTCCATGACACATTTTGTCACAATACTCCATGACCACTGTCATCACAGAGTTTTCTGCCCATATCATCACAATGTTCCTTGTCACCTTTAATCACAATGCTCCATGCCCTTTCATCACAATGCACCAGACATCTTGTCATCGCAATGTTCCTTGACCATTTCATCACAATGCTCCATGACCCTTGTCATCACAATGATCCAGAATTCTTCTCATCAGAATGTTCCATGACCGTGTCATCACAATGCTCCATGGCCCTTGTCATCACAATGCTGCAGAATTCTTGTCATCACAATGTTCCATGACCGTGTCATCACAATGCTCCATGACCCTTGTCAACACAATGCTCCAGAATTCTTGTCATCACAATGTTCCATGACCATGTCATCACAATGGTCCATGGCCCTTGTCAGCACAATGCTCCAGAATTCTTGTCATCACAATGTTCCATGACCGTGTCATCACAATGCTACATGACCCTGGTCATCACAGTTCTCCATGACCTTTGTCATCACAATGCTCTATGTCGCTTTTCATCACAATTCTCAATGACCACTTTAATCACTATGCTCGCTGACCATTTTCATCATATTTCTCTAGTGTCATTACAATACCCCATGGCCCCTTTCTTCACAATGCTCCATGATGCCTGTCATCACAATGCTCCATGGCTTTTGTTATCACAATGCTCCAGGACCAGTTTCATCACAATTCTCCATCCCCTTTGTCATCATGGTGCACAATGAAACCTTTCATTAAAATGCTCCATGACACTAGTCATCACAATACTCCATGGCCTTTATCGTCACAATGCTCCGATGCACTTTTTATCACGATGTTCCATGAATACTTTCATCACATTGCTCCATGACCATTGTCATCACAATAGTCTATACCCTTGTCAACACAATGCTGCATAATCCCTGTCATCACAATTCTCCATGACTGCTGTCATCACAATAATCCAGGACAATTTTCATCACAGTGCTCCATGATACCTTTCATCACAATTCCTAGATGTTCAATGTCACACAATGCCCCATGACACTTGTCATCACAATTCGCTATGACCCTTGTCATCACAATACTCGATGAACCGTGTCATCAAAGTGTTCCAGGACACATGTCATCACAATGATCCATGTCTACTTCCATCACAATGCTCCAAAACCCCTGTCATCACAATGATCCATGGCCCCTGTTATCATATTGCTCCATGATCTCTTTCATCACAATGCTCCATGACCACTGTCATCACCATGCCTCATAACGGCTCTCATCTCAATGCTCCATGGCCCCTTTCATCACAATGCTCCATGAACCCTGTCATCACAATGTACCCTGCCCTTTTCATCACAAAGCTCCGTGGGCCCTGTCATCACAATGCTCCATGCCCTTGTCATCAAAATGCTCCAGAACTCTTGTCATCATAATGCTCCATGCCAATGTCATCAAAATGCCCCATGACACTTGTCATCACAATGCTCCATGGCCTTTGTCATCACAATGTTCCATGGCCCCTGTCATCACAGTGCTCCATGATACCTTTCATCGCAAATCTAGATGACCACTGTCATCACAATGCCCCATGACAGATGTCATCACAATACGCCATGGTCCTTGTCATCACAATGCTCCATGAACCGTGTCATCACAAGGTTCCAGGACACTTGTCATCACAATGATCCAAGATCACATTCATCACAGTGCTCCATGAACCCTGTCATCTCAATGCTCCATAGCCTTTGTATTCACAATGCTCCATGGCCCCTGTAATCACAGTGCTCCATGACCCTTTTCATCACAATGCTCCAAGACTGCTCTCAACACAATGCCCCATGACGGCTGACATCACAAATCTCCATAGCCTCTCTTACCAAAAAGCTCCATGATCGCTGTCAGCAGAATGTTCCATGACACTTTTCGTCACAATACTGCATGACCACTGTCATCACAGAGTTCTCTGCCCATATCATCACAATGTTCCTTGTCACCTTTAATCACAATGTTCCATGCCCTTTCATCACAATGCTCCAGAAATCTTTTTCATCGCAATGTTCCTTGACTGTGTCATCACAATGCTCCATGGCCGTCATCAGCACAATGCTCCGGAATTCTTCTCATCACATTGTTCCATGACCGTGTCATCACAATGCTCCATGGCCCTTGTCATGACAATGCTCCAGAATTCTTCTCATCACAATGTTCCATGACCGTGTCATCACAATGCTCCATTGCCATTGTCATCACAATGCTCCCGAATTCTTGTCATCACAATGTTCCATGACCGTGTCATCACAATGCTCCATTGCCATTGTCATCACAATGCTCCCGAATTCTTGTCATTACAATGTTCCATGACTGTGTCATCACAATGCTCCATGGCCCTTTTCAGCACAATATTCCATGACACTTTTTGTCACAATACTCCATGACCACTGTCATCACAGAGTTTTCTCCCCATATCATCACAATGTTCCTTGTCAGCTTTAATCACAATGCTCCAAGCACTTTCATCACAATGCTCCAGAAATCTTGTCATCGCAATGTTCCATGACCATGTCATCACAATGGTCCATGGCCCTTGTCAGCAAAATTCTCGAGAATTCCTGTCATCACAATGTTCCATGACCGTGTCATCACAATGTTACATGACCCTGGTCATCATAGTTCTCCATGACCTTTGGCATCACAATGCTCTATGTCGCTTTTCATCACAATTCTCAATGACCACTTTAATCACTATGCTCGCTGACCATTTTCATCATATTTCTCTAGTGTCATTACAATACCCCATGGCCCCTTTCTTCACAATGCTCCATGATGCCTGTCATCACAATGCTCCATGGCTTTTGTTATCACAATGCTCCAGGACCAGTTTCATCACAATTCTCCATCCCCTTTGTCATCATGGTGCACAATGAAACCTTTCATTAAAATGCTCCATGACACTAGTCATCACAATACTCCATGGCCTTTATCGTCACAATGCTCCCATGCACTTTTCATCACGATGTTCCATGAATACTTTCATCACATTGCTCCATGACCATTGTCATCACAATAGTCCATACCCTTGTCAACACAATGCTGCATAATCCCTGTCATCACAATTCTCCATGACTGCTGTCATCACAATAATCCAGGACAATTTTCATCACAGTGCTCCATTATACCTTTCATCACAATTCCTAGATGATCAATGTCACACAATGCCCCATGACACTTGTCATCACAATTCGCTATGACCCTTGTCATCACAATAGTCGATGAACCGTGTCATCAAAGTGTTCCAGGACACATGTCATCACAATGATCCATGTCTACTTCCATCACAATGCTCCAATACCCCTGTCATCACAATGATCCATGGCCCCTGTTATCATATTGCTCCATGATTTCTTTCATCACAATGCTCCATGACCACTGTCATCACCATGCCTCATAACGGCTCTCATCTCAATGCTCCATGGCCCCTTTCATCACAATGCTCCATGAACCCTGTCATCACAATATACCCTGCCCTTTTCATCACAAAGCTCCGTGGGCCCTGTCATCACAATGCTCCATGCCCTTGTCATCAAAATGCTCCAGAACTCTTGTCATCATAATGCTCCATGCCAATGTCATCAAAATGCCCCATGACACTTGTCATCACAATGCTCCATGGCCTTTGTCATCACAATGTTCCATGGCCCCTGTCATCACAGTGCTCCATGATACCTTTCATCGCAAATCTAGATGACCACTGTCATCACAATGCCCCATGACAGATGTCATCACAATACGCCATGGTCCTTGTCATCACAATGCTCCATGAACCGTGTCATCACAAGGTTCCAGGACACTTGTCATCACAATGATCCAAGATCACATTCATCACAGTGCTCCATGAACCCTGTCATCTCAATGCTCCATAGCCTTTGTATTCACAATGCTCCATGGCCCCTGTAATCACAGTGCTCCATGACCCTTTTCATCACAATGCTCCAAGACCGCTCTCAACACAATGCCCCATGACACCTGACATCACAAATCTCCATAGCCTCTCTTACCAAAAAGCTCCATGATCGCTGTCAGCAGAATGTTCCATGACACTTTTCATCACAATACTGCATGACCACTGTCATCACAGAGTTCTCTGCCCATATCATCACAATGTTCCTTGTCACCTTTAATCACAATGCTCCATGACCTTTCATCACAATGCTCCAGAAATCATTTTCATCACAATGTTCCTTGACGGTGTCATCACAATGCTCCATGGCCATCATCAGCACAATGCTGGGGAATTCTTCTCATCACATTGTTCCATGACCGTGTCATCACAATGTTCCATGGCCCTTGTCATCACAATGCTCCAGAATTCTTCTCATCACAATGTTCCATGACCGTGTCATCACAATGCTCCATGGCCCTTGTCATCACAATGCTCCAGAATTCTTGTCATCACAATGTTCCATGACCGTGTCATCACAATGCTCCATGACCCTTGTCATGACAATGCTCCAGAATTCTTCTCATCACAATGTTCCATGACCATGTCAACAAAATGCTCCATGGCCACTGTCATCACAATGCTCCAGAATTCTTGTCATCACAATGTTCCATGGCCGTGTCATCACAATGCTCCATGGCCCTTTTCATCATAATGCTCCAGAATTCTTGTCAGTACTATATTCCATGAACGTGTCATCACAATGCTCTATGGCGCTTTTCATCAGAATGCTCCAGAATTCTTGTCATCACAATGTTCCATGACCGTGTCATCACAATGCTCCATGGCCCTTGTCAGCACAATGCTCCAGAATTCTTGTCATCACAATGTTCCATGACTGTGTCATCACAATGTTCCATGGCCCTTGTCATCACAATGCTCCAGAATTCTTGTCATCACAATGTTCCATGGCCGTGTCATCACAATGCTCCATGGCCCTTTTCATCATAATGCTCCAGAATTCTTGTCACCACAATGTTCCATGGCCGTGTCATCACAATGCTCCATGGCCCTTGTCAGCACAATGCTCCAGAATTCTTCTCATCACAATGTTCCATGACCGTGTCATCACAATGCTCCATGGCCCTTGTCATCACAATGCTCCAGAATTCTTGTCATCACAATGTTCCATGACCATGTCAACAAAATGCTCCATGGCCACTGTCATCACAATGCTCCAGAATTCTTGTCATCACAATGTTCCATGGCCGTGTCATCACAATGCTCCATGGCCCTTTTCATCATAATGCTCCAGAATTCTTGTCAGTACTCTATTCCATGAACGTGTCATCACAATGCTCTATGGCGCTTTTCATCAGAATGCTCCAGAATTCTTGTCATCACAATGTTCCATGACCGTGTCATCACAATGCTCCATGGCCCTTGTCAGCACAATACTCCAGAATTCTTCTCATCACAATGTTCCATGACCGTGTCATCACAATGTTCCATGGCCCTTGTCATCACAATGCTCCAGAATTCTTGTCATCACAATGTTCCATACCGTGTCATCACAATGCTCCATGGCCCTTGTTAGCACAATGCTCCAGAATTCTTCTCATTACAATGTTCCATGACCGTGTCATCACAATGCTCCATGGCCCTTGTCATCACAATGCTCCAGAATTCTTGTCATCACAATGTTCCATGACCGTGTCATCACAATGTTCCATGGCCCTTGTCATCACAATGCTCCAGAATTCTTGTCATCACAATGTTCCATGACCGTGTCATCACAATGCTCCATGGCCCTTGTCAGCACAATGCTCCAGAATTCTTGTCATCACAATGTTCCATGACCGTGTCATCACAATGCTCTATGGCGCTTGTCATCAGAATTCTACAGAATTCTTGTCATCACAATGTTCCATGACAGTGTCATCACAATGCTCCATGGCCTTGTCATGACAATGCTCCAGAATTCTTCCCATCACAATGTTCCATGACCGTGTCATCACAATGCTCCATGACCATTGTCATCACAATGCTCCCGAATTCTTGTCATCACAATGTTCCATGGCCCTGTCATCACAATGCTCCATGGCCCTTGTCATCATAATGCTCCAGAATTCTTGTCATCACAATGTTCCATGACTGTGTCATCACAATGCTCCACGGCCCTTGTCAGCACAATGTTCCATGACACTTTTTGTCACAATACTCCATGACCACTGTCATCACAGAGTTTTCTGCCCATATCATCACAATGTTCCTTGTCACCTTTAATCACAATGCTCCAAGCCCTTTCATCACAATGCTCCAGAAATCTTGTCATCGCAATGTTCCATGACCATGTCATCACAATGGTCCATGGCCCTTGTCATCACAATGCTCCAGAATTCTTGTCATCACAATGTTCCATGACCGTGTCATCACAATGTTCCATGGCCCTTGTCATCACAATGCTCCAGAATTCTTGTCATCACAATGTTCCATACCGTGTCATCACAATGCTCCATGGCCCTTGTTAGCACAATGCTCCAGAATTCTTCTCATCACAATGTTCCATGACCGTGTCATCACAATGCTCCATGGCCCTTGTCATCACAATGCTCCAGAATTCTTGTCATCACAATGTTCCATGACCGTGTCATCACAATGCTCCATGACCCTGGTCATCACAGTTCTCCATGACCTTTGGCATCACAATGCTCTATGTCGCTTTTCATCACAATTCTCAATGACCACTTTAATCACTATGCTCGCTGACCATTTTCATCATATTTCTCTAGTGTCATTACAATACCCCATGGCCCCTTTCTTCACAATGCTCCATGATGCCTGTCATCACAATGCTCCATGGCTTTTGTTATCACAATGCTCCAGGACCAGTTTCATCACAATTCTCCATCCCCTTTGTCATCATGGTGCACAATGAAACCTTTCATTAAAATGCTCCATGACACTAGTCATCACAATACTCCATGGCCTTTATCGTCACAATGCTCCCATGCACTTTTCATCACGATGTTCCATGAATACTTTCATCACATTGCTCCATGACCATTGTCATCACAATAGTCCATACCCTTGTCAACACAATGCTGCATAATCCCTGTCATCACAATTCTCCATGACTGCTGTCATCACAATAATCCAGGACAATTTTCATCACAGTGCTCCATTATACCTTTCATCACAATTCCTAGATGATCAATGTCACACAATGCCCCATGACACTTGTCATCACAATTCGCTATGACCCTTGTCATCACAATAGTCGATGAACCGTGTCATCAAAGTGTTCCAGGACACATGTCATCACAATGATCCATGTCTACTTCCATCACAATGCTCCAATACCCCTGTCATCACAATGATCCATGGCCCCTGTTATCATATTGCTCCATGATTTCTTTCATCACAATGCTCCATGACCACTGTCATCACCATGCCTCATAACGGCTCTCATCTCAATGCTCCATGGCCCCTTTCATCACAATGCTCCATGAACCCTGTCATCACAATATACCCTGCCCTTTTCATCACAAAGCTCCGTGGGCCCTGTCATCACAATGCTCCATGCCCTTGTCATCAAAATGCTCCAGAACTCTTGTCATCATAATGCTCCATGCCAATGTCATCAAAATGCCCCATGACACTTGTCATCACAATGCTCCATGGCCTTTGTCATCACAATGTTCCATGGCCCCTGTCATCACAGTGCTCCATGATACCTTTCATCGCAAATCTAGATGACCACTGTCATCACAATGCCCCATGACAGATGTCATCACAATACGCCATGGTCCTTGTCATCACAATGCTCCATGAACCGTGTCATCACAAGGTTCCAGGACACTTGTCATCACAATGATCCAAGATCACATTCATCACAGTGCTCCATGAACCCTGTCATCTCAATGCTCCATAGCCTTTGTATTCACAATGCTCCATGGCCCCTGTAATCACAGTGCTCCATGACCCTTTTCATCACAATGCTCCAAGACCGCTCTCAACACAATGCCCCATGACACCTGACATCACAAATCTCCATAGCCTCTCTTACCAAAAAGCTCCATGATCGCTGTCAGCAGAATGTTCCATGACACTTTTCGTCACAATACTGCATGACCACTGTCATCACAGAGTTCTCTGCCCATATCATCACAATGTTCCTTGTCACCTTTAATCACAATGCTCCATGACCTTTCATCACAATGCTCCAGAAATCATTTTCATCACAATGTTCCTTGACTGTGTCATCACAATGCTCCATGGCCATCATCAGCACAATGCTGGGGAATTCTTCTCATCACATTGTTCCATGACCGTGTCATCACAATGTTCCATGGCCCTTGTCATCACAATGCTCCAGAATTCTTCTCATCACAATGTTCCATGACCGTGTCATCACAATGCTCCATGGCCCTTGTCATCACAATGCTCCAGAATTCTTGTCATCACAATGTTCCATGACCGTGTCATCACAATGCTCCATGACCCTTGTCATGACAATGCTCCAGAATTCTTCTCATCACAATGTTCCATGACCATGTCAACAAAATGCTCCATGGCCACTGTCATCACAATGCTCCAGAATTCTTGTCATCACAATGTTCCATGGCCGTGTCATCACAATGCTCCAGAATTCTTCTCATCACAATGTTCCATGACCGTGTCATCACAATGCTCCATGGCCCTTTTCATCATAATGCTCCAGAATTCTTGTCAGTACTCTATTCCATGAACGTGTCATCACAATGCTCTATGGCGCTTTTCATCAGAATGCTCCAGAATTCTTGTCATCACAATGTTCCATGACCGTGTCATCACAATGCTCCATGGCCCTTGTCAGCACAATGCTCCAGAATTCTTGTCATCACAATGTTCCATGACCGTGTCATCACAATGTTCCATGGCCCTTGTCATCACAATGCTCCAGAATTCTTGTCATCACAATGTTCCATACCGTGTCATCACAATGCTCCATGGCCCTTGTTAGCACAATGCTCCAGAATTCTTCTCATCACAATGTTCCATGACCGTGTCATCACAATGCTCCATGGCCCTTGTCATCACAATGCTCCAGAATTCTTGTCATCACAATGTTCCATGACCGTGTCATCACAATGTTCCATGGCCCTTGTCATCACAATGCTCCAGAATTCTTGTCATCACAATGTTCCATGACCGTGTCATCACAATGCTCCATGGCCCTTGTCAGCACAATGCTCCAGAATTCTTGTCATCACAATGTT
This sequence comes from Balaenoptera acutorostrata, assembly GCF_949987535.1. NCBI lineage: Eukaryota > Metazoa > Chordata > Mammalia > Artiodactyla > Balaenopteridae > Balaenoptera > Balaenoptera acutorostrata. The sequence continues at coordinate 179,180 of NW_026646181.1, forward strand.
CCATGACCGTGTCATCACAATGCTCTATGGCGCTTGTCATCAGAATTCTACAGAATTCTTGTCATCACAATGTTCCATGACAGTGTCATCACAATGCTCCATGGCCTTGTCATCACAATGCTCCAGAATTCTTCTCATCACAATGTTCCATGACCGTGTCATCACAATGCTCCATGACCATTGTCATCACAATGCTCCCGAATTCTTGTCATCACAATGTTCCATGGCCCTGTCATCACAATGCTCCATGGCCCTTGTCATCATAATGCTCCAGAATTCTTGTCATCACAATGTTCCATGACCGTGTCATCACAATGCTCCACGGCCCTTGTCAGCACAATGTTCCATGACACTTTTTGTCACAATACTCCATGACCACTGTCATCACAGAATTTTCTGCCCATATCATCACAATGTTCCTTGTCACCTTTAATCACAATGCTCCAAGCCCTTTCATCACAATGCTCCAGAAATCTTGTCATCGCAATGTTCCATGACCATGTCATCACAATGGTCCATGGCCCTTGTCATCACAATGCTCCAGAATTCTTGTCATCACAATGTTCCATGACCGTGTCATCACAATGTTCCATGGCCCTTGTCATCACAATGCTCCAGAATTCTTGTCATCACAATGTTCCATACCGTGTCATCACAATGCTCCATGGCCCTTGTTAGCACAATGCTCCAGAATTCTTCTCATCACAATGTTCCATGACCGTGTCATCACAATGCTCCATAGCCCTTGTCATCACAATGCTCCGGAATTCTTCTCATCACATTGTTCCATGACCGTGTCATCACAATGCTCGATGGCCCTTTTCAGCACAATGCTCCAGAATTCCTGTCATCACAATGTTCCATGACCGTTTCATCACAATGCTCCATGGCCATTGTCTTCACAATGCTCCAGAATTCTTGTCATCACAATGTTCCATGACCGTGTCTTCACAATGCTCCATGGCCCTTGTCAGCACAATGTTCCATGACACTTTTTGTCACAATACTCCATGACCACAGTCATCACAGAGTTCTCTGCCCATATCATCACAATGTTCCTTGTCACCTTTAATCACAATGCTCCATGCCCTTTCATCACAATGCTCCAGAAATCTTGTCATCGCAATGTTCCATGACCATGTCATCACAATGGTCCATGGCCCTTGTCATCACAATGCTCCAGAATTCTTGTCATCACAATGTTCCATGGCCCTGTCATCACAATGCTCCATGGCCCTTGTCATCATAATGCTCCAGAATTCTTGTCATCACAATGTTCCATGACCGTGTCATCACAATGCTCCATGGCCCTTGTCAGCACAATGTTCCATGACACTTTTTGTCACAATTCTCCATGACCACTGTCATCACAGAGTTTTCTGCCCATATCATCACAATGTTCCTTGTCACCTTTAATCACAATGCTCCAAGCCCTTTCATTACAATGCTCCAGAAATCTTGTCATCGCAATGTTCCATGACCATGTCATCACAATGGTGAATGGCCCTTGTCATCACAATGGTCCGGAATTCTTGTCCTCACAATGTTCCATGGCCCTGTCATCACAATACTCCATGGCCCTTATCATCATAATGCTCCAGAATTCTTGTCATCATAATGTTCCATGACCATGTCATCACAATGCTCCATGGCCCTTATCATCATAATGCTCCAGAATTCTTGTCATCACAATGTTCCATGACCATGTCATCACAATGCTCCATGGCCCTTGTCATCACAATGCTCCAGAATTCTTGTCATCACAATGTTCCATGACCATGTCATCACAATGCTCCATGCCCTTGTCATCAAAATGCTCCAGAACTCTTGTCATCATAATGCTCCATGCCAATGTCATCAAAATGCCCCATGACACTTGTCATCACAATGCTCCATGGCCTTTGTCATCACAATGTTCCAAGGCCCCTGTCATCACAGTGCTCCATGATACCTTTCATCGCAAATCTAGATGACCACTGTCATCACAATGCCCCATGACAGATGTCATCACAATTCGCCATGGTCCTTGTCATCACAATGCTCCATGAACCGTGTCATCACAAGGTTCCAGGACACTTGTCATCACAATGATCCAAGATCACATTCATCACAGTGCTCCATGAACCCTGTCATCTCAATGCTCCATAGCCTTTGTATTCACAATGCTCCATGGCCCCTGTAATCACAGTGCTCCATGACCCTTTTCATCACAATGCTCCAAGACTGCTCTCAACACAATGCCCCATGACGCCTGACATCACAAATCTCCATAGCCTCTCTTACCAGAAAGCTCCATAATCGCTGTCAGCAGAATGTTCCATGACACTTTTCGTCACAATACTGCATGACCACTATCATCACAGAGTTCTCTGCCCATATCATCACAATGTTCCTTGTCACCTTTAATCACAATGCTCCATGCCCTTTCATCACAATGCTCCAGAAATCTTTTTCATCGCAATGTTCCTTGACTGTGTCATCACAATGCTCCATGGCCGTCATCAGCACAATGCTCCAGAATTCTTGTCATCAAAATGTTCCATGAACGTGTCATCACAATGCTCCATGGCCCTTGTCATCACAATGCTCCAGAATTCTTCTCATCACAATGTTCCATGACCGTGTCAACACAATGCTCCATGGCCACTGTCATCACAATGCTCCAGAATTCTTGTCATCCCAATGTGCCATGGCCGTGTCATCACAATGCTCCATGCCCTTGTCATCAAAATGCTCCAGAACTCTTGTCATCATAATGCTCCATGCCAATGTCATCAAATTGCCCCATGACACTTGTCATCACAATGCTCCATGGCCTTTGTCATCACAATGTTCCATGGCCCCTGTCATCACAGTGCTCCATGATACCTTTCATCGCAAATCTAGATGACCATTGTCATCACAATGCCCCATGACAAATGTCATCACAATTCGCCATGGTCCTTGTCATCACAATGCTCCATGAACCATGTCATCAAAAGGTTCCAGGACACTTGTCATCACAATGATCCAAGATCACATTCATCACAGTGCTCCATGAACCCTGTCATCTCAATGCTCCATAGCCTTTGTATTCACAATGCTCCATGGCCCCAGTAATCACAGTGCTCCATGACCCTTTACATCACAATGCTCCAAGACCGCTCTCAACACAATGCCCCATGACGCCTGACATCACAAATCTCCATAGCCTCTCTTACCAAAAAGCTCCATGATCGCTGTCAGCAGAATGTTCCATGACAATTTTCGTCACAATACTGCATGACCACTGTCATCACAGTGTTCTCTGCCCATATCATCACAATGTTCCTTGTCACCTTTAATCACAATGCTCCATGCCCATTCATCACAATGTTCCAGAAATCTTTTTCATCGCAATGTTCCTTGACTGTGTCATCACAATACTCCATGGCCGTCATCAGCATAATGCTCCAGAATTCTTGTCATCACAATGTTCCATGACCGTGTCATCACAATGCTCCATGGCCCTTTTCAGCACAATGCTCCAGAATTCCTGTCATCACAATGTTCCATGACAGTGTCATCACAATGCTCCATGGCCCTTGTCATCATAATGCTCCAGAATTCTTCTCATCACAATGTTCCATGACCGTATCATCACAATGCTCCATGGCCCTTGTCATCACAATGCTCCAGAATTCTTGTCATCACAATGTTCCACACCGTGTCATCAAAATGCTCCATGGCCCTTTTCATGACAATGCTCCAGAATTCTTCTCATCACAATGTTCCATGACCGTGTCATCACAATGCTCCATGGCCATTGTCATCACAATGCTCCAGAATTCTTGTCATCACAATGTTCCATGGCCGTGTCATCACAATGCTCCATGGCCCTTGTTAGCACAATGCTCCAGAATTCTTCTCATCACAATGTTCCATGACCGTGTCATCACAATGCTCGATGGCCCTTTTCAGCACAATGCTCCAGAATTCCTGTCATCACAATGTTCCATGACCGTGTCATCACAATGCTCCATGGCCCTTGTCATGACAATGCTCCAGAATTCTTCTCATCACAATGTTCCATGACCGTATCATCACAATGCTTCATGGCCCTTGTCAGCACAATGTTCCATGACACTTTTTGTCACAATACTCCATGACCACTGTCATCACAGTGTTCTCTGCCCATATCATCACAATGTTCCTTGTCACCTTTAATCACAATGCTCCATGCCCTTTCATCACAATGTTTCAGAATTCTTCTCATCACAATGTTCCATGACCGTGTCATCACAATGCTCCATGGCCCTTGTCATCACAATGCTCCGGAATTCTTCTCATCACATTGTTCCATGACCGTGTCATCACAATGCTCCATGGCCATTGTCATAACAATGCTCAAGAATTCTTGTCATCAAAATGTTCCATGTGCGTGTCATCACAATGCTCCATGGCCCTTGTTAGCACAATGCTCCAGAATTCTTGTCATCACAATGTTCCATACCGTGTCATCACAATGCTCCATGGCCCTTGTCATCACAATGCTCCGGAATTCTTCTCATCACATTGTTCCATGACCGTGTCATCACAATGCTCCATGGCCCTTTTCAGCACAATGCTCCAGAATTCCTGTCATCACAATGTTCCATGACCGTGTCATCACAATGCTCCATGGCCCTTGTCATCACAATGCTCCAGAATTCTTGTCATCACAATGTTCCATACCATGTCATCACAATGCTCCATGGCCATTGTCATCACAATGCTCCAGAATTCTTGTCATCAAAATGTTCCATGGCCGTGTCATCACAATGCTCCATGGCCCTTGTCATGACAATGCTCCAGAATTCTTCTCATCACAATGTTCCATGACTGTATCATCACAATGCACCATGGCCCTTGTCAGCACAATGCTCCAGAATTCTTGTCATCACAATGTTCCTTGACCATGTCATCACAATGCTCCATGGCCCTTGTCATCACAATGCTCCAGAATTCTTGTCATCACAATGTTCCATGACCGTGTCATCACAATGCTCCATGGCCCTTGTCAGCACAATGTTCCATGACACTTTTTGTCACAATACTCCATGACCACTGTCATCACAGAGTTCTCTGCCCATATCATCACAATGTTCCTTGTCACCTTTAATCACAATGCTCCATCCCCTTTCATCACAATGCTCCAGAATTCTTGTCATAACAATGTTCCATGACCGGGTCATCACAATGCTCCATGGCCCTTGTCATCACAATGCTCCAGAATTCTTGTCATCACAATGTTCCATGACCGTGTCATCACAATGCTCCATGACCCTTGTCATGACAATGCTCCAGAATTCTTCTCATCACAATGTTCCATGACCGTGTCATCACAATGCTCCATGGCCATTGTCATCACAATGCTCCAGAATTCTTGTCATCAAAATGTTCCATGGCCGTGTCATCACAATGCTCCATGGCCCTTGTTAGCACAATGCTCCAGAATTCTTCTCATCACAATGTTGCATGACCGTGTCATCACAATGCTCCATGGCCCTTGTCATCACAATGCTCCGGAATTCTTCTCATCACATTGTTCCATGACCGTGTCATCACAATGCTCGATGGCCCTTTTCAGCACAATGCTCCAGAATTCCTGTCACCACAATATTCCATGACCGTGTCATCACAATGCTCCATGGCCCTTGTCATCACAATGCTCCAGAAATCTTGTCATCACAATGTTCCATACCGTGTCATCACAATGCTCCATGGCCCTTGTCAGCACAATGTTCCATGACACTTTTTGTCACAATACTCCATGACCACAGTCATCACAGAGTTCTCTGCCCATATCATCACAATGTTCCTTGTCACCTTTAATCACAATGCTCCATGCCCTTTAATCACAATGCTCCAGAATTCTTCTCATCACAATGTTCCATGACCGTGTCATCACAATGCTCCATGGCCATTGTCATCACAATGCTCCAGAATTCTTGTCATCACAATGTTCCATGGCCGTGTCATCACAATGCTCCATGGCCCTTGTCAGCACAATGCTCCAGAATTCTTCTCATCACAATGTTCCATGACCGTGTCATCACAATGTTCCATGGCCCTTGTCATGAGAATGCTCCAGAATTCTTCTCATCACAATGTTCCATGACCGTGTCAACACAATGCTCCATGGCCACTGTCATCACAATGCTCCAGAATTCTTGTCATCCCAATGTTCCATGGCCGTGTCATCACAATGCTCCATGCCCTTGTCATCAAAATGCTCCAGAACTCTTGTCCTCATAATGCTCCATGCCAATGTCATCAAAATGCCCCATGACACTTGTCATCACAATGCTCCATGGCCTTTGTCATCACAATTTTCCATGGCCCCTATCATCACAGTGCTCCATGATACCTTTCATCGCAAATCTAGATGACCACTGTCATCACAATGCCCCATGACAGATGTCATCACAATTCGCCATGGTCCTTGTCATCACAATGCTCCATGAACCATGTCATCAAAAGGTTCCAGGACACTTGTTATCACAATGATCCAAGATCACATTCATCACAGTGCTCCATGAACCCTGTCATCTCAATGCTCCATAGCCTTTGTATTCACAATGCTCCATGGCCCCTGTAATCACCGTGCTCCATGACCCTTTTCATCACAATGCTCCAAGACCACTCTCAACACAATGCCCCATGACGCCTGACATCACAAATCTCCATAGCCTCTCTTACCAAAAAGCTCCATGATCGCTGTCAGCAGAATGTTCCATGACACTTTTCGTCACAATACTGCATGACCACTGTCATCACAGTGTTCTCTGCCCATATCATCACAATGTTCCTTGTCAACTTTAATCACAATGCTCCATGCCCGTTCATCACAATGCTCCAGAAATCTTTTTCATCGCAATGTTCCTTGACTGTGTCATCACAATGCTCCATGGCCGTCATCAGCACAATGCTCCAGAATTCTTGTCATCACAATGTTCCATGACCTTTTCATCACAATGCTCCATGGCCCTTGTCATCACAATGCTCCGGAATTCTTATCATCACATTGTTCCATGACCGTGTCATCACAATGCTCCATGGCCCTTTTCAGCACAATGCTCCAGAATTCCTGTCATCACAATGTTCCATGACAGTGTCATCCCAGTGCTCCATGGCCCTTGTCATCATAATGCTCCAGAATTCTTGTCATCACAATGTTCCATACCGTGTCATCAAAATGCTCCATGGCCCTTGTCATGACAATGCTCCAGAATTCTTCTCATCACAATGTTCCATGACCGTGTCATCACAATGCTCCATGGCCATTGTCATCACAATGCTCCAGAATTCTTGTCATCACAATGTTCCATGGCCGTGTCATCACAATGCTCCATGGCCCTTGTCATCATAATGCTCCAGAATTCTTGTCATCACAATGTTCCATGACCGTATCATCACAATTCTCCATGGCCCTTGTCTGCACAATGCTCCAGAATTTTTCTCATCACAATTTTCCATGACCGTGTCATCACAATGCTCCATGGCCCTTGTCATCACAATGCTCCGGAATTCTTCTCATCACATTGTTCCATGACCGTGTCATCACAATGCTCGATGGCCCTTTTCAGCACAATGCTCCAGAATTCCTGTCATCACAATGTTCCATGACCGTTTCATCACAGTGCTCCATGGCCATTGTCTTCACAATGCTCCAGAATTCTTATCATCACAATGTTCCATGAACTGTGTCATCACAAGGTTCCAGGACACTTGTCTTCACAATGATCCAAGATCACATTCATCACAGTGCTCCATGAACCCTGTCATCTCAATGCCCCATAGCCTTTGTATTCACAATGCTCCATGGTCCTTTTCATCACAATGCTCCATGACCCTTGTCATCACAATGCTCCAGAATTCTTGTCATCACAATGTTCCATGACCATGTCATCACATTGGTCCATGGCCCTAGTCAGCACAATGCTCCAGAATTCTTGTTATCACCATGTTCCATGACCGTGTCATCACAATGCTACATGACCCTGGTCATCACAGTTCTCCATGACCTTTGTCATCACAATGCTCTATGTCGCTTTTCCTCACAATTCTCAATGACCACTTTAATCACTATGCTCGCTGACCATTTTCATCATATTTCTCTAGTGTCATTACAATACCCCATGGCCCCTTTCTTCACAATGCTCCATGATGCCTGTCATCACAAGGCTCCATGGCTTTTGTTATCACAATGCTCCAGGACCAGTTTCATCACAATTCTCCATCCCCTTTGTCATCATGGTGCACAATGAAACCTTTCATTAAAATTCTCCATGACACTAGTCATCACAATACTCCCTGGCCTTTATCGTCACAATGCTCCCATGCACTTTTCATCACGATGTTCCATGAATACTTTCATCACATTGCTCCATGACCATTGTCATCACAATAGTCCATACCCTTGTCAACACAATGCTGCATAATCCCTGTCATCACAATTCTCCATGACTGCTGTCATCACAATAATCCAGGACAATTTTCATCACAATGCTCCATGATACCTTTCATCACAATTCCTAGATGATCAATGTCATCACAATGCCCCATGACACTTGTCATCACAATTCGCTATGACCCTTGTCATCACAATACTCGATGAACCGTGTCATCACAGTGTTCCAGGACACATGTCATCACAATGATCCATGTCTACTTCCATCACAATGCTCCAATACCCCTGTCATCACAATGCTCCATGGCCCCTGTTATCATATTGCTCCATGATCTCTTTCATCACAATGCTCCATGACCACTGTCATCACCATGCCTCATAACGGCTCTCATCTCAATGCTCCATGGCCCCTTTCATCACAATGCTCCATGAACCCTGTCATCACAATGTACCCTGCCCTTTTCATCACAAAGCTCCGTGGGCCCTGTCATCACAATGCTCCAGAACTCTTGTCATCATAATGCTCCATGCCAATGTCATCAAAATGTCCCATGACACTTGTCATCACAATGCTCCATGGCCTTTGTCATCACAATGTTCCATGGCCCCTGTCATCACAGTGCTCCATGATACCTTTCATGGCAAATCTAGATGACCACTGTCATCACAATGCCCCATGACAGATGTCATCACAATTCGCCATGGTCCTTGTCATCACAATGCTCCATGAACTGTGTCATCACAAGGTTCCAGGACACTTGTCATCACAATGATCCAAGATCACATTCATCACAGTGCTCCATGAACCCTGTCATCTCAATGCTCCATAGCCTTTGTATTCACAATGCTCCATGGTCCTTTTCATCACAATGCTCCATGAACTGTGTCATCACAAGGTTCCAGGACACTTGTCATCACAATGATCCAAGATCACATTCATCACAGTGCTCCATGAACCCTGTCATCTCAATGCTCCATAGCCTTTGTATTCACAATGCTCCATGGCCCCTGTAATCACAGTGCTCCATGACCCTTTTCATCACAATGCTCCAAGACCGCTCTCAACACAATGCCCCATGACGCCTGACATCACAAATCTCCATAGCCTCTCTTACCAAAAAGCTCCATGATCGCTGTCAGCAGAATGTTCCATGACACTTTTCGTCAAAATACTGCATGACCACTGTCATCACAGAGTTCTCTGCCCATATCATCACAATGTTCCTTGTCACCTTTAATCACAATGCTCCATGCCCGTTCATCACAATGCTCCAGAAATCTGTTTCATCGCAATGTTCCTTGACTGTGTCATCACAATGCTCCATGGCCGTCATCAGCACAATGCTCCAGAATTCTTGTCATCACAATGTTCCATAACGTGTCATCACAATGCTCCATGGCCATTGTCATCCCAATGCTCCAGAATTCTTGTCATCACAATGTTCCATGGCCGTGACATCACAATGCTCCATGGCCCTTGTCAGCACAATGCTCCAGAATTCTTGTCATCACAATGTTCCATGGCCGTGTCATCACAATGCTCCATGGCCCTTGTCATCATAATGCTCCAGAATTCTTGTCATCACAATGTTCCATGACCGTATCATCACAATTCTCCATGGCCCTTGTCTGCACAATGCTCCAGAATTTTTCTCATCACAATTTTCCATGACCGTGTCATCACAATGCTCCATGGCCCTTGTCATCACAATGCTCCGGAATTCTTCTCATCACATTGTTCCATGACCGTGTCATCACAATGCTCGATGGCCCTTTTCAGCACAATGCTCCAGAATTCCTGTCATCACAATGTTCCATGACCGTTTCATCACAATGCTCCATGGCCATTGTCTTCACAATGCTCCAGAATTCTTATCATCACAATGTTCCATGAACTGTGTCATCACAAGGTTCCAGGACACTTGTCTTCACAATGATCCAAGATCACATTCATCACAGTGCTCCATGAACCCTGTCATCTCAATGCTCCATAGCCTTTGTATTCACAATGCTCCATGGTCCTTTTCATCACAATGCTCCATGACCCTTGTCATCACAATGCTCCAGAATTCTTGTCATCACAATGTTCCATGACCATGTCATCACATTGGTCCATGGCCCTAGTCAGCACAATGCTCCAGAATTCTTGTTATCACCATGTTCCATGACCGTGTCATCACAATGCTACATGACCCTGGTCATCACAGTTCTCCATGACCTTTGTCATCACAATGCTCTATGTCGCTTTTCCTCACAATTCTCAATGACCACTTTAATCACTATGCTCGCTGACCATTTTCATCATATTTCTCTAGTGTCATTACAATACCCCATGGCCCCTTTCTTCACAATGCTCCATGATGCCTGTCATCACAAGGCTCCATGGCTTTTGTTATCACAATGCTCCAGGACCAGTTTCATCACAATTCTCCATCCCCTTTGTCATCATGGTGCACAATGAAACCTTTCATTAAAATTCTCCATGACACTAGTCATCACAATACTCCCTGGCCTTTATCATCACAATGCTCCCATGCACTTTTCATCACGATGTTCCATGAATACTTTCATCACATTGCTCCATGACCATTGTCATCACAATAGTCCATACCCTTGTCAACACAATGCTGCATAATCCCTGTCATCACAATTCTCCATGACTGCTGTCATCACAATAATCCAGGACAATTTTCATCACAATGCTCCATGATACCTTTCATCACAATTCCTAGATGATCAATGTCATCACAATGCCCCATGACACTTGTCATCACAATTCGCTATGACCCTTGTCATCACAATACTCGATGAACCGTGTCATCACAGTGTTCCAGGACACATGTCATCACAATGATCCATGTCTACTTCCATCACAATGCTCCAATACCCCTGTCATCACAATGCTCCATGGCCCCTGTTATCATATTGCTCCATGATCTCTTTCATCACAATGCTCCATGACCACTGTCATCACCATGCCTCATAACGGCTCTCATCTCAATGCTCCATGGCCCCTTTCATCACAATGCTCCATGAACCCTGTCATCACAATGTACCCTGCCCTTTTCATCACAAAGCTCCGTGGGCCCTGTCATCACAATGCTCCATGCCCTTGTCATCAAAATGCTCCAGAACCCTTGTCATCATAATGCTCCATGCCAATGTCATCAAAATGTCCCATGACACTTGTCATCACAATGCTCCATGGCCTTTGTCATCACAATGTTCCATGGCCCCTGTCATCACAGTGCTCCATGATACCTTTCATGGCAAATCTAGATGACCACTGTCATCACAATGCCCCATGACAGATGTCATCACAATTCGCCATGGTCCTTGTCATCACAATGCTCCATGAACTGTGTCATCACAAGGTTCCAGGACACTTGTCATCACAATGATCCAAGATCACATTCATCACAGTGCTCCATGAACCCTGTCATCTCAATGCTCCATAGCCTTTGTATTCACAATGCTCCATGGTCCTTGTCATCACAATGCTCCATGAACTGTGTCATCACAAGGTTCCAGGACACTTGTCATCACAATGATCCAAGATCACATTCATCACAGTGCTCCATGAACCCTGTCATCTCAATGCTCCATAGCCTTTGTATTCACAATGCTCCATGGCCCCTGTAATCACAGTGCTCCATGACCCTTTTCATCACAATGCTCCAAGACCGCTCTCAACACAATGCCCCATGACGCCTGACATCACAAATCTCCATAGCCTCTCTTACCAAAAAGCTCCATGATCGCTGTCAGCAGAATGTTCCATGACACTTTTCGTCAAAATACTGCATGACCACTGTCATCACAGAGTTCTCTGCCCATATCATCACAATGTTCCTTGTCACCTTTAATCACAATGCTCCATGCCCGTTCATCACAATGCTCCAGAAATCTGTTTCATCGCAATGTTCCTTGACTGTGTCATCACAATGCTCCATGGCCGTCATCAGCACAATGCTCCAGAATTCTTGTCATCACAATGTTCCATAACGTGTCATCACAATGCTCCATGGCCATTGTCATCCCAATGCTCCAGAATTCTTGTCATCACAATGTTCCATGGCCGTGACATCACAATGCTCCATGGCCCTTGTCAGCACAATGCTCCAGAATTCTTCTCATCACAATGTTCCATGACCGTGTCATCACAATGCTCCATGGCCCTTGTCATCACAATGCTCCGGAATTTTTCTCATCACAGTGTTCCATGACCGTGTCATCACAATGCTCCATGGCCCTTTTCAGCACAATGCTCCAGAATTCCTGTCATCACAATGTTCCATGACCGTGTCATCACAATGCTCCATGGCCCTTGTCATCACAATGCTCCAGAATTCTTGTCATCACAATGTTCCATACCGTGTCATCACAATGCTCCATGGCCATTGTCATCACAATGCTCCAGAATTCTTGTCATCACAATGTTCCATGGCTGTCTCATCACAATGCTCCATGGCCACTGTCATCATAATGATCCAGAATTCTTGTCATCACAATGTTCCATGACCGTATCATCACAATGCTCCATGGCCCTTGTCAGCACAATGCTCCAGAATTCTTCTCATCACAATGTTCCATGACCGTGTCATCATAATGCTCCATGGCCCTTGTCATCACAATGCTCCAGAATTCTTTTCATCACAATGTTCCATGGCCGTGTCATCACAATGCTCCATGGCCCTTGTCATCACAATGCTCCAGAATTCTTGTCATCACAATGTTCCATACCGTGTCATCACAATGCTCCATGGCACTTGTCATCACAATGCTCCAGAATTCTTGTCATCACAATGTTCCATACCGTGTCATCACAATGCTCCACGGCCATTGTCATCACAATGCTCCAGAATTCTTGTCATCACAATGTTCCATGGCCGTGTCATCACAATGCTCCATGGCCCTTGTCAGCACAATGCTCCAGAATTATTCTCATCACAATGTTCCATGACCGTTTCATCACAATGCTCCATAGCCATTGTCATCACAATGCTCCAGAATTCTTGTCATCACAATGTTCCATGACCGTGTCATCACAATGCTTCATGGCCCTTGTAAGCACAATGTTCCATGACACTTTTTGTCACAATATTCCATGACCACTGTCATCACAGAGTTCTCTGCCCATATCATCACAATGTTCCTTGTCACCTTTAATCACAGTGCTCCATGCCCTTTCATCACAATGCTCCATAAATCTTGTCATCGCAATGTTCCTTGACCATGTCATCACAATGCTCCATGACCCTTGTCATCACAATGATCCAGAATTCTTCTCATCACAATGTTCCTTGACCGTGTCATCACAATGCTCCATGGCTCTTGTCATCACAATGCTCCAGAATACTTGTCATCACAATGTTCCATGACCGTGTCATCACAATGCTCCATGGCCCTTGTCATGACAATGCTCCAGAATTATTCTCATCACAATGTTCCATGACCGTGTCATCACAATGCTCCATGGCCATTGTCATAACAATGCTCCAGAATTCTTGTCATCAAAATGTTCTATGGCCGTGTCATCACAATGCTCCATGGCCCTTGTCATCACAATGCTTCGGAATTCTTCTCATCACATTGTTCCATGACCGTGTCATCACAATGCTCGATGGCCCTTTTCAGCACAATGCTCCAGAATTCCTGTCATCACAATGTCCATAACCGTGTCATCACAATGCTCCATGGCCCTTGTCATGACAATGCTCAGAATTCTTCTCATCACAATGTTCCATGACCGTATCATCACAATGCTCCATGGCCCTTGTCAGCACAATGCTCCAGAATTCTTGTCATCACAATGTTCCCTGTCCATGTCATCACAATGCTCCTTGGCCCTTGTCATCACAATGCTCCAGAATTCTTATCATCACAATGTTCCATGACCGTGTCATCACAATGCTCCATGGCCCTTGTCATCACAATGCTCCAGAATTCTTGTCATCACAATGTTCCATGACCGTGTCATCACAATGCTCCATGGCCCTTGTTAGCACAATGCTCCAGAATTCTTCTCATCACAATGTTCCATGACCGTGTCATCACAATGCTCCATGGCCCTTGTCATCACAATGCTCCAGAATTCTTGTCATCACAATGTTCCATGACCGTGTCATCACAATGCTCCATGGCCATTGTCATCACAATGCTCCAGAATTCTTGTCATCAAAATGTTCCATGGCCGTGTCATCACAATGCTCCCTGGCCCTTGTCATGACAATGCTCAGAATTCTTCTCATCACAATGTTCCATGACCGTATCATCACAATGCTCCATGGCTCTTGTCAGCACAATGCTCCAGAATTCTTGTCATCACAATGTTCCCTGTCCGTGTCATCACAATGCTCCTTGGCCCTTGTCATAACAATGCTCCAGAATTCTTGTCATCACAATGTTCCATGACCGTGTCATCACAATGCTCCATGGCCGTTGTCATCACAATGCTCCAGAATTCTTGTCATCACAATGTTCCATGACCGTGTCATCACAATGCTCCTTGGCCCTTGTTAGCACAATGCTCCAGAATTCTTCTCATCACAATGTTCCATGACCGTGTCATCAAAATGCTCCATGGCCCTTGTCATCACAATGCTCCAGAATTCTTGTCATCACAATGTTCCATACCGTGTCATCACAATGCTCCATGGCAATTGTCATCACAATGCTCCAGAATTCTTGTCATCACAATGGTCCATGGCCGTGTCATCACAATGTTCCATGGCCCTTGTCATCACAATGCTCCAGAATTCTTGTCATCACAATGTTCCATACAGCGTCATCACAATGCTCCATGGACCTTGTCATCACAATGCTCCGGAATTTTTCTCATCACAGTGTTCCATGACCGTGTCATCACAATGCTCCATGGCCCTTTTCAGCACAATGCTCCAGAATTCCTGTCATCACAATGTTCCATGACCGTGTCATCACAATGCTCCATGGCCCTTGTCATCACAATGCTCCAGAATTCTTGTCATCACAATGTTCCATACCGTGTCATCACAATGCTCGATGGCCATTGTCATCACAATGCTCCAGAATTCTTGTCATCACAATGTTCCATGGCTGTCTCATCACAATGCTCCATGGCCACTGTCATCATAATGATCCAGAATTCTTGTCATCACAATGTTCCATGACCGTATCATCACAATGCTCCATGGCCCTTGTCAGCACAATGCTCCAGAATTCTTCTCATCACAATGTTCCATGACCGTGTCATCATAATGCTCCATGGCCCTTGTCATCACAATGCTCCAGAATTCTTGTCATCACAATGTTCCATGGCCGTGTCATCACAATGCTCCATGGCCCTTGTCATCATAATGCTCTAGAATTCTTGTCATTACTATATTCCATGAACGTGTCATCACAATGCTCTATGGCGCTTGTCATCAGAATGCTCCAGAATTCTTGTCATCACAATGTTCCATGACGGTGTCATCACAATGCTCCATCGCCTTTGTCATCAGAATGCTCCAGAATACTTCTCATCACAATGTTCCATGACCGTGTCATCACAATGTTCCATGGCCCTTGTCATCACAATGGTCCAGAATTCTTGTCATCACAATGTTCCATACCGTGTCATCACAATGCTCCATGGCACTTGTCATCACAATGCTCCAGAATTCTTGTCATCACAATGTTCCATACCGTGTCATCACAATGCTCCATGGCCCTTGTCATCACAATGCTCCAGAATTCTTCTCATCACAATGTTCCATGACCGTGTCATCACAATGCTCCATGGCCCTTGTCATGACAATGCTCCAGAATTCTTCTCATCACAATGTTCCATGACCGTGTCATCACAATGCTCCACGGCCATTGTCATCACAGTGCTCCAGAATTCTTGTCATCACAATGTTCCATGGCCGTGTCATCACAATGCTCCATGGCCCTTGTCAGCACAATGCTCCAGAATTATTCTCATCACAATGTTCCATGACCGTTTCATCACAATGCTCCATAGCCATTGTCATCACAATGCTCCAGAATGCTTGTCATCACAATGTTCCATGACCGTGTCATCACAATGCTTCATGGCCCTTGTAAGCACAATGTTCCATGACACTTTTTGTCACAATATTCCATGACCACTGTCATCACAGAGTTCTCTGCCCATATCATCACAATGTTCCTTGTCACCTTTAATCACAGTGCTCCATGCCCTTTCATCACAATGCTCCATAAATCTTGTCATCGCAATGTTCCTTGACCATGTCATCACAATGCTCCATGACCCTTGTCATCACAATGATCCAGAATTCTTCTCATCACAATGTTCCTTGACCGTGTCATCACAATGCTCCATGGCTCTTGTCATCACAATGCTCCAGAATACTTGTCATCACAATGTTCCATGACCGTGTCATCACAATGCTCCATGGCCCTTGTCATGACAATGCTCCAGAATTATTCTCATCACAATGTTCCATGACCGTGTCATCACAATGCTCCATGGCCATTGTCATAACAATGCTCCAGAATTCTTGTCATCAAAATGTTCCATGGCCGTGTCATCACAATGCTCCATGGCCCTTGTCATCACAATGCTTCGGAATTCTTCTCATCACATTGTTCCATGACCGTGTCATCACAATGCTCGATGGCCCTTTTCAGCACAATGCTCCAGAATTCCTGTCATCACAATGTCCATAACCGTGTCATCACAATTCTCCATGGCCCTTGTCATGACAATGCTCAGAATTCTTCTCATCACAATGTTCCATGACCGTATCATCACAATGCTCCATGGCCCTTGTCAGCACAATGCTCCAGAATTCTTGTCATCACAATGTTCCCTGTCCGTGTCATCACAATGCTCCTTGGCCCTTGTCATCACAATGCTCCAGAATTCTTATCATCACAATGTTCCATGACCGTGTCATCACAATGCTCCATGGCCCTTGTCATCACAATGCTCCAGAATTCTTGTCATCACAATGTTCCATGACCGTGTCATCACAATGCTCCATGGCCCTTGTTAGCACAATGCTCCAGAATTCTTCTCATCACAATGTTCCATGACCGTGTCATCACAATGCTCCATGGCCCTTGTCATCACAATGCTCCAGAATTCTTGTCATCACAATGTTCCATGACCGTGTCATCACAATGCTCCATGGCCATTGTCATCACAATGCTCCAGAATTCTTGTCATCAAAATGTTCCATGGCCGTGTCATCACAATGCTCCCTGGCCCTTGTCATGACAATGCTCAGAATTCTTCTCATCACAATGTTCCATGACCGTATCATCACAATGCTCCATGGCTCTTGTCAGCACAATGCTCCAGAATTCTTGTCATCACAATGTTCCCTGTCCGTGTCATCACAATGCTCCTTGGCCCTTGTCATAACAATGCTCCAGAATTCTTGTCATCACAATGTTCCATGACCGTGTCATCACAATGCTCCATGGCCGTTGTCATCACAATGCTCCAGAATTCTTGTCATCACAATGTTCCATGACCGTGTCATCACAATGCTCCTTGGCCCTTGTTAGCACAATGCTCCAGAATTCTTCTCATCACAATGTTCCATGACCGTGTCATCAAAATGCTCCATGACCCTTGTCATCACAATGCTCCAGAATTCTTGTCATCACAATGTTCCATGACGGTGTCATCACAATGCTCCATCGCCTTTGTCATCAGAATGCTCCAGAATACTTCTCATCACAATGTTCCATGACCGTGTCATCACAATGTTCCATGGCCCTTGTCATCACAATGCTCCAGAATTCTTGTCATCACAATGTTCCATACCGTGTCATCACAATGCTCCATGGCACTTGTCATCACAATGCTCCAGAATTCTTGTCATCACAATGTTCCATACCGTGTCATCACAATGCTCCATGGCCCTTGTCATCACAATGCTCCAGAATTCTTCTCATCACAATGTTCCATGACCGTGTCATCACAATGCTCCATGGCCCTTGTCATGACAATGCTCCAGAATTCTTCTCATCACAATGTTCCATGACCGTGTCATCACAATGCTCCACGGCCATTGTCATCACAATGCTCCAGAATTCTTGTCATCACAATGTACCATGGCCGTGTCATCACAATGCTCCATGGCCCTTGTCAGCACAATGCTCCAGAATTATTCTCATCACAATGTTCCATGACCGTTTCATCACAATGCTCCATAGCCATTGTCATCAGAATGCTCCAGAATGCTTGTCATCACAATGTTCCATGACCGTGTCATCAAAATGCTCCATGGCCCTTGTCATCACAATGCTCCAGAATTCTTGTCATCACAATGTTCCATACCGTGTCATCACAATGCTCCATGGCAATTGTCATCACAATGCTCCAGAATTCTTGTCATCACAATGGTCCATGGCCGTGTCATCACAATGTTCCATGGCCCTTGTCATCACAATGCTCCAGAATTCTTGTCATCACAATGTTCCATACAGTGTCATCACAATGCTCCATGGCCCTTGTCATCACAATGCTCCGGAATTTTTCTCATCACAGTGTTCCATGACCGTGTCATCACAATGCTCCATGGCCCTTTTCAGCACAATGCTCCAGAATTCCTGTCATCACAATGTTCCATGACCGTGTCATCACAATGCTCCATGGCCCTTGTCATCACAATGCTCCAGAATTCTTGTCATAACAATGTTCCATACCGTGTCATCACAATGCTCCATGGCCATTGTCATCACAATGCTCCAGAATTCTTGTCATCACAATGGTCCATGGCTGTCTCATCACAATGCTCCATGGCCACTGTCATCATAATGATCCAGAATTCTTGTCATCACAATGTTCCATGACCGTATCATCACAATGCTCCATGGCCCTTGTCAGCACAATGCTCCAGAATTCTTCTCATCACAATGTTCCATGACCGTCTCATCATAATGCTCCATGGCCCTTGTCATCACAATGCTCCAGAATTCTTGTCATCACAATGTTCCATGGCCGTGTCATCACAATGCTCCATGGCCCTTGTCATCATAATGCTCTAGAATTCTTGTCATTACTATATTCCATGAACGTGTCATCACAATGCTCTATGGCGCTTGTCATCAGAATGCTCCAGAATTCTTGTCATCACAATGTTCCATGACGGTGTCATCACAATGCTCCATCGCCTTTGTCATCAGAATGCTCCAGAATACTTCTCATCACAATGTTCCATGACCGTTTCATCACAATGTTCCATGGCCCTTGTCATCACAATGCTCCAGAATTCTTGTCATCACAATGTTCCATACCGTGTCATCACAATGCTCCATGGCACTTGTCATCACAATGCTCCAGAATTCTTGTCATCACAATGTTCCATACCGTGTCATCACAATGCTCCATGGCCCTTGTCATCACAATGCTCCAGAATTCTTCTCATCACAATGTTCCATGACCGTGTCATCACAATGCTCCATGGCCCTTGTCATGACAATGCTCCAGAATTCTTCTCATCACAATGTTCCATGACCGTGTCATCACAATGCTCCACGGCCATTGTCATCACAATGCTCCAGAATTCTTGTCATCACAATGTTCCATGGCCGTGTCATCACAATGCTCCATGGCCCTTGTCAGCACAATGCTCCAGAATTATTCTCATCACAATGTTCCATGACCGTTTCATCACAATGCTCCATAGCCATTGTCATCACAATGCTCCAGAATTCTTGTCATCACAATGTTCCATGACCGTGTCATCACAATGCTTCATGGCCCTTGTAAGCACAATGTTCCATGACACTTTTTGTCACAATATTCCATGACCACTGTCATCACAGAGTTCTCTGCCCATATCATCACAATGTTCCTTGTCACCTTTAATCACAATGCTCCATGCCCTTTCATCACAATGCTCCATAAATCTTGTCATCGCAATGTTCCTTGACCATGTCATCACAATGCTCCATGACCCTTGTCATCACAATGATCCAGAATTCTTCTCATCACAATGTTCCTTGACCGTGTCATCCCAATGCTCCATGGCTCTTGTCATCACAATGCTCCAGAATACTTGTCATCACAATGTTCCATGACCGTGTCATCACAATGCTCCATGGCCCTTGTCATGACAATGCTCCAGAATTATTCTCATCACAATGTTCCATGACCGTGTCATCACAATGCTCCATGGCCATTGTCATAACAATGCTCCAGAATTCTTGTCATCAAAATGTTCCATGGCCGTGTCATCACAATGCTCCATGGCCCTTGTCATCACAATGCTTCGGAATTCTTCTCATCACATTGTTCCATGACCGTGTCATCACAATGCTCGATGGCCCTTTTCAGCACAATGCTCCAGAATTCCTGTCATCACAATGTCCATAACCGTGTCATCACAATGCTCCATGGCCCTTGTCATGACAATGCTCAGAATTCTTCTCATCACAATGTTCCATGACCGTATCATCACAATGCTCCATGGCCCTTGTCAGCACAATGCTCCAGAATTCTTGTCATCACAATGTTCCATGACCGTGTCATCACAATGCTCCATGGCCATTGTCATCACAATGCTCCAGAATTCTTATCATCACAATGTTCCTTGACCGTGTCATCACAATGCTCCATGGCCCTTGTCATCACAATGCTCCAGAATTCTTGTCATCACAATGTTCCATGACCGTGTCATCACAATGCTCCATGGCCCTTCTCATCACAATGCTCCAGAATTCTTGTCATCACAATGTTCCATGACCGTGTCATCACAATGCTCCATGGCCCTTGTTAGCACAATGCTCCAGAATTCTTCTCATCACAATGTTCCATGACCGTGTCATCACAATGCTCCATGGCCCTTGTCATCACAATGCTCCAGAATTCTTGTCATCACAATGTTCCATGACCGTGTCATCACAATGCTCCATGGCCATTGTCATCACAATGCTCCAGAATTCTAGTCATCAAAATGTTCCATGGCCGTGTCATCACAATGCTCCCTGGCCCTTGTCATGACAATGCTCAGAATTCTTCTCATCACAATGTTCCATGACCGTATCATCACAATGCTCCATGGCTCTTGTCAGCACAATGCTCCAGAATTCTTGTCATCACAATGTTCCCTGTCCGTGTCATCACAATGCTCCTTGGCCCTTGTCATAACAATGCTCCAGAATTCTTGTCATCACAATGTTCCATGACCGTGTCATCACAATGCTCCATGGCCGTTGTCATCACAATGCTCCAGAATTCTTGTCATCACAATGTTCCATGACCGTGTCATCACAATGCTCCTTGGCCCTTGTTAGCACAATGCTCCAGAATTCTTCTCATCACAATGTTCCATGACCGTGTCATCAAAATGCTCCATGGCCCTTGTCATCACAATGCTCCAGAATTCTTGTCATCACAATGTTCCATACCGTGTCATCACAATGCTCCATGGCCATTGTCATCACAATGCTCCAGAATTCTTGTCATCACAATGGTCCATGGCCGTGTCATCACAATGTTCCATGGCCCTTGTCATCACAATGCTCCAGAATTCTTGTCATCACAATGTTCCATACAGTGTCATCACAATGCTCCATGGCCCTTGTCATCACAATGCTCCAGAATTCTTGTCATCACAATGTTCCATACCGTGTCATCACAATGCTCCATGGCCCTTGTCATCACAATGCTCCAGAATTCTTCTCATCACAATGTTCCATGACCGTGTCATCACAATGCTCCATGGCCCTTGTCATGACAATGCTCCAGAATTCTTCTCATCACAATGTTCCATGACCGTGTCATCACAATGCTCCATGGCCCTTGTCATCACAATGCTCGGGAATTCTTCTCATCACATTGTTCCATGACCGTGTCATCACAATGCTCCATGTCCGTTTTCAGCACAATGCTCCAGAATTCCTGTCATCACAATGTTCCATGACCGTGTCATCACAATGCTCCATGGCCCTTGTCATCACAATGCTCCAGAATTCTTGTCATCACAATGTTCCATACCGTGTCATCACAATGCTCCATGGCCATTGTCATCACAATGCTCCAGAATTCTTATCATCACAATGTTCCATGACCGTGTCATCACAATGCTCCATGGCCCTTGTCATGACAATGCTCCAGAATTCTTCTCATCACAATGTTCCATGACCGTGTCATCACAATGCTCCATGGCCATTGTCATGACAATGCTCCAGAATTCTTATCATCACAATGTTCCATGATCGTGTCATCACAATGCTCCATGGCCATTGTCATCACAATGCTCCAGAATTCTTGTCATCACAATGTTCCTTGACCGTGTCATCACAATGCTCCATGGCCCTTGTCATCACAATGCTCCAGAATTCTTGTCATCACAATGTTCCATGACCGTGTCATCACAATGCTCCTTGGCCCTTGTTAGCACAATGCTCCAGAATTCTTCTCATCACAATGTTCCATGACCGTGTCATCAAAATGCTCCATGGCCCTTGTCATCACAATGCTCCAGAATTCTTGTCATCACAATGTTCCATACCGTGTAATCACAATGCTCCATGGCAATTGTCATCACAATGCTCCAGAATTCTTGTCATCACAATGGTCCATGGCCGTGTCATCACAATGTTCCATGGCCCTTGTCATCACAATGCTCCAGAATTCTTGTCATCACAATGTTCCATACAGTGTCATCACAATGCTCCATGGCCCTTGTCATCACAATGCTCCGGAATTTTTCTCATCACAGTGTTCCATGACCGTGTCATCACAATGCTCCATGGCCCTTTTCAGCACAATGCTCCAGAATTCCTGTCATCACAATGTTCCATGACCGTGTCATCACAATGCTCCATGGCCCTTGTCATCACAATGCTCCAGAATTCTTGTCATCACAATGTTCCATACCGTGTCATCACAATGCTCCATGGCCATTGTCATCACAATGCTCCAGAATTCTTGTCATCACAATGTTCCATGGCTGTCTCATCACAATGCTCCATGGCCACTGTCATCATAATGATCCAGAATTCTTGTCATCACAATGTTCCATGACCGTATCATCACAATGCTCCATGGCCCTTGTCAGCACAATGCTCCAGAATTCTTCTCATCACAATGTTCCATGACCGTGTCATCATAATGCTCCATGGCCCTTGTCATCACAATGCTCCAGAATTCTTGTCATCACAATGTTCCATACCGTGTCATCACAATGCTCCATGGCCATTGTCATCACAATGCTCCAGAATTCTTGTCATCACAATGTTCCATGGCTGTCTCATCACAATGCTCCATGGCCACTGTCATCATAATGATCCAGAATTCTTGTCATCACAATGTTCCATGACCGTATCATCACAATGCTCCATGGCCCTTGTCAGCACAATGCTCCAGAATTCTTCTCATCACAATGTTCCATGACCGTGTCATCATAATGCTCCATGGCCCTTGTCATCACAATGCTCCAGAAATCTTGTCATCACAATGTTCCATGGCCGTGTCATCACAATGCTCCATGGCCCTTGTCATCATAATGCTCTAGAATTCTTGTCATTACTATATTCCATGAACGTGTCATCACAATGCTCTATGGCGCTTGTCATCAGAATGCTCCAGAATTCTTGTCATCACAATGTTCCATGACGGTGTCATCACAATGCTCCATTGCCTTTGTCATCAGAATGCTCCAGAATACTTCTCATCACAATGTTCCATGACCGTGTCATCACAATGTTCCATGGCCCTTGTCATCACAATGCTCCAGAATTCTTGTCATCACAATGTTCCATACCGTGTCATCACAATGCTCCATGGCACTTGTCATCACAATGCTCCAGAATTCTTGTCATCACAATGTTCCATACCGTGTCATCACAATGCTCCATGGCCCTTGTCATCACAATGCTCCAGAATTCTTCTCATCACAATGTTCCATGACCGTGTCATCACAATGCTCCATGGCCCTTGTCATGACAATGCTCCAGAATTCTTCTCATCACAATGTTCCATGACCGTGTCATCACAATGCTCCACGGCCATTGTCATCACAATGCTCCAGAATTCTTGTCATCACAATGTTCCATGGCCGTGTCATCACAATGCTCCATGGCCCTTGTCAGCACAATGCTCCAGAATTATTCTCATCACAATGTTCCATGACCGTTTCATCACAATGCTCCATAGCCATTGTCATCACAATGCTCCAGAATTCTTGTCATCACAATGTTCCATGACCGTGTCATCACAATGCTTCATGGCCCTTGTAAGCACAATGTTCCATGACACTTTTTGTCACAATATTCCATGACCACTGTCATCACAGAGTTCTCTGCCCATATCATCACAATGTTCCTTGTCACCTTTAATCACAATGCTCCATGCCCTTTCATCACAATGCTCCATAAATCTTGTCATCGCAATGTTCCTTGACCATGTCATCACAATGCTCCATGACCCTTGTCATCACAATGATCCAGAATTCTTCTCATCACAATGTTCCTTGACCGTGTCATCACAATGCTCCATGGCTCTTGTCATCACAATGCTCCAGAATACTTGTCATCACAATGTTCCATGACCGTGTCATCACAATGCTCCTTGGCCCTTGTTAGCACAATGCTCCAGAATTCTTCTCATCACAATGTTCCATGACCGTGTCATCAAAATGCTCCATGGCCCTTGTCATCACAATGCTCCAGAATTCTTGTCATCACAATGTTCCATACCGTGTAATCACAATGCTCCATGGCAATTGTCATCACAATGCTCCAGAATTCTTGTCATCACAATGGTCCATGGCCGTGTCATCACAATGTTCCATGGCCCTTGTCATCACAATGCTCCAGAATTCTTGTCATCACAATGTTCCATACAGTGTCATCACAATGCTCCATGGCCCTTGTCATCACAATGCTCCGGAATTTTTCTCATCACAGTGTTCCATGACCGTGTCATCACAATGCTCCATGGCCCTTTTCAGCACAATGCTCCAGAATTCCTGTCATCACAATGTTCCATGACCGTGTCATCACAATGCTCCATGGCCCTTGTCATCACAATGCTCCAGAATTCTTGTCATCACAATGTTCCATACCGTGTCATCACAATGCTCCATGGCCATTGTCATCACAATGCTCCAGAATTCTTGTCATCAAAATGTTCCATGGCTGTCTCATCACAATGCTCCATGGCCACTGTCATCATAATGATCCAGAATTCTTGTCATCACAATGTTCCATGACCGTATCATCACAATGCTCCATGGCCCTTGTCAGCACAATGCTCCAGAATTCTTCTCATCACAATGTTCCATGACCGTGTCATCATAATGCTCCATGGCCCTTGTCATCACAATGCTCCAGAATTCTTGTCATCACAATGTTCCATGGCCGTGTCATCACAATGCTCCATGGCCCTTGTCATCATAATGCTCTAGAATTCTTGTCATTACTATATTCCATGAACGTGTCATCACAATGCTCTATGGCGCTTGTCATCAGAATGCTCCAGAATTCTTGTCATCACAATGTTCCATGACGGTGTCATCACAATGCTCCATCGCCTTTGTCATCAGAATGCTCCAGAATACTTCTCATCACAATGTTCCATGACCGTGTCATCACAATGTTCCATGGCCCTTTCATCACAATGCTCCAGAATTCTTGTCATCACAATGTTCCATACCGTGTCATCACAATGCTCCATGGCACTTGTCATCACAATGCTCCAGAATTCTTGTCATCACAATGTTCCATACCGTGTCATCACAATGCTCCATGGCCCTTGTCATCACAATGCTCCAGAATTCTTCTCATCACAATGTTCCATGACCGTGTCATCACAATGCTCCATGGCCCTTGTCATGACAATGCTCCAGAATTCTTCTCATCACAATGTTCCATGACCGTGTCATCACAATGCTCCACGGCCATTGTCATCACAATGCTCCAGAATTCTTGTCATCACAATGTTCCATGGCCGTGTCATCACAATGCTCCATGGCCCTTGTCAGCACAATGCTCCAGAATTATTCTCATCACAATGTTCCATGACCGTATCATCACAATGCTCCATAGCCATTGTCATCACAATGCTCCAGAATTCTTGTCATCACAATGTTCCATGACCGTGTCATCACAATGCTTCATGGCCCTTGTAAGCACAATGTTCCATGACACTTTTTGTCACAATATTCCATGACCACTGTCATCACAGAGTTCTCTGCCCATATCATCACAATGTTCCTTGTCACCTTTAATCACAATGCTCCATGCCCTTTCATCACAATGCTCCATAAATCTTGTCATCGCAATGTTCCTTGACCATGTCATCACAATGCTCCATGACCCTTGTCATCACAATGATCCAGAATTCTTCTCATCACAATGTTCCTTGACCGTGTCATCACAATGCTCCATGGCTCTTGTCATCACAATGCTCCAGAATACTTGTCATCACAATGTTCCATGACCGTGTCATCACAATGCTCCATGGCCCTTGTCATGACAATGCTCCAGAATTATTCTCATCACAATGTTCCATGACCGTGTCATCACAATGCTCCATGGCCATTGTCATAACAATGCTCCAGAATTCTTGTCATCAAAATGTTCCATGGCCGTGTCATCACAATGCTCCATGGCCCTTGTCATCACAATGCTTCGGAATTCTTCTCATCACATTGTTCCATGACCGTGTCATCACAATGCTCGATGGCCCTTTTCAGCACAATGCTCCAGAATTCCTGTCATCAAAATGTCCATAACCGTGTCATCACAATGCTCCATGGCCCTTGTCATGACAATGCTCAGAATTCTTCTCATCACAATGTTCCATGACCGTATCATCACAATGCTCCATGGCCCTTGTCAGCACAATGCTCCAGAATTCTTGTCATCACAATGTTCCCTGTCCGTGTCATCACAATGCTCCTTGGCCCTTGTCATCACAATGCTCCAGAATTCTTATCATCACAATGTTCCATGACCGTGTCATCACAATGCTCCATGGCCCTTGTCATCACAATGCTCCAGAATTCTTGTCATCACAATGTTCCATGACCGTGTCATCACAATGCTCCATGGCCCTTGTTAGCACAATGCTCCAGAATTCTTCTCATCACAATGTTCCATGACCGTGTCATCACAATGCTCCATGGCCCTTGTCATCACAATGCTCCAGAATTCTTGTCATCACAATGTTCCATGACCGTGTCATCACAATGCTCCATGGCCATTGTCATCACAATGCTCCAGAATTCTTGTCATCAAAATGTTCCATGGCCGTGTCATCACAATGCTCCCTGGCCCTTGTCATGACAATGCTCAGAATTCTTCTCATCACAATGTTCCATGACCGTATCATCACAATGCTCCATGGCTCTTGTCAGCACAATGCTCCAGAATTCTTGTCATCACAATGTTCCCTGTCCGTGTCATCACAATGCTCCTTGGCCCTTGTCATAACAATGCTCCAGAATTCTTGTCATCACAATGTTCCATACCGTGTCATCACAATGCTCCATGGCCATTGTCATCACAATGCTCCAGAATTCTTGTCATCACAATGGTCCATGGCCGTGTCATCACAATGTTCCATGGCCCTTGTCAGCACAATGCTCCAGAATTCTTGTCATCACAATGTTCCATACAGTGTCATCACAATGCTCCATGGCCCTTGTCATCACAATGCTCCAGAAATCTTGTCATCACAATGTTCCATACCGTGTCATCACAATGCTCCATGGCCCTTGTCATGACAATGCTCCAGAATTCTTCTCATCACAATGTTCCATGACCGTGTCATCACAATGCTCCATGGCCCTTGTCATCACAATGCTCGGGAATTCTTCTCATCACATTGTTCCATGACCGTGTCATCACAATGCTCCATGTCCGTTTTCAGCACAATGCTCCAGAATTCCTGTCATCACAATGTTCCATGACCGTGTCATCACAATGCTCCATGGCCCTTGTCATCACAATGCTCCAGAATTCTTGTCATCACAATGTTCCATACCGTGTCATCACAATGCTCCATGGCCATTGTCATCACAATGCTCCAGAATTCTTATCATCACAATGTTCCATGACCGTGTCATCACAATGCTCCATGGCCCTTCTCATGACAATGCTCCAGAATTCTTCTCATCACAATGTTCCATGACCGTGTCATCACAATGCTCCATGGCCATTGTCATGACAATGCTCCAGAATTCTTATCATCACAATGTTCCATGATCGTGTCATCACAATGCTCCATGGCCATTGTCATCACAATGCTCCAGAATTCTTGTCATCACAATGTTCCATGACCGTGTCATCACAATGCTCCATGGCCCTTGTCAGCACAATGTTCCATGACACTTTTTGTCACAATACTCCATGACCACTGTCATCACAGAGTTCTCTGCACATATCATCACAATGTTCCTTGTCACCTTTAATCACAATGCTCCATGCCCTTTCATCACAATGCTCCAGAAATCTTGTCATCGCAATGTCCCTTTACCATGTCATCACAATGCTCCATGACCCTTGTCATCACAATGATCCAGAATTCTTCTCATAACAATGTTCCATAGCCGTGTCATCACAATGCTCCATGACCCTTGTCATCACAATGCTCCAGAATTCTTGTCATCACAATGTTCCATGACCGTGTCATCACAATGCTCCATGGCCCTTGTCATCACAATGTTCCAGAATTCTTGTCATCACAATGTTCCATACCGTGTCATCACAATGCTCCATGGCCATTGTCATCACAATGCTCCAGAATTCTTGGCATCACAATGTTCCATGGCCGTGTCATCACAATGCTCCATGGCCCTTGACATCACAATGCTCCAGAATTCTTGTCATCACAATGTTCCATGGCCGTGTCATCACAATGCTCCATGGCCCTTGTCATCATAATGCTCTAGAATTCTTGTCATTACTATATTCCATGAACGTGTCATCACAATGCTCTATGGCGCTTGTCATCAGAATGCTCCAGAATTCTTGTCATCACAATGTTCCATACCGTGTCATCACAATGCTCCATGGCCATTGTCATCACAATGCTCCAGAATTCTTGTCATCACAATGTTCCATGACCGTGTCATCACAATGCTCCCGAATTCTTGTCTTCACAATGTTCCATGACCGTGTCATCACAATGCTCCATGGCACTTGTCATGACAATGCTCCAGAATACTTCTCATCACAATGATCCATGACCGTGTCATCACAATGCTCCATGGCCATTTTCATCACAATGCTCCAGAATTCTTCTCATCACAATGTTCCATGGCCGTGTCATCACAATGCTCCATGGCCCTTGTTAGCACAATGCTCCAGAATTATTCTCATCACAATGTTCCATGACCGTGTCATCACAATGCTCCATGGCCCTTGTCATCACAATGCTCCAGAATTCTTCTCATCACATTGTTCCATGACCGTGTCATCACAATGCTCGATGGCCCTTTTCAGCACAATGCTCCAGAATTCCTGTCATCACAATGTTCCATGACCGTGTCATCACAATGCTCCATGGCCCTTGTCATCACAATGCTCCAGAATTCTTTTCATCACAATGTTCCATACCGTGTCATCACAATGCTCCATGGCCATTGTCATCACAATGCTCCAGAATTCTTGTCATCACAATGTTCCATGACCGTGTCATCACAATGCTCCATGGCCCTTGTCAGCACAATGTTCCATGACACTTTTTGTCACAATACTCCATGACCACTGTCATCACAGTGTTCTCTGCCCATATCATCACAATGTTCCTTGTCACCTTTAATCACAATGCTCCATGCCCTTTCATCACAATGCTCCAGAAATCTTGTCATCGCAATGTTCCTTGACCATGTCATCACAATGCTCCATGACCCTTGTCATCACAATGATCCAGAATTCTTCTCATCACAATGTTCCATGACCGTGTCATCACAATGCTCCATGACCCTTATCATCACAATGCTCCAGAATTCTTGTCATCAAAATGTTCCATGAACGTACCATCACAATGCTCCATGGCCCTTGTAAGCACAATGCTCCAGAATTCTTCTCATCACTATGTTCCATGACCGTGTCATCACAATGCTCCATGGCCCTTGTCCGCACAATACTCCAGAATTCTTGTCATCACAATGTTCCATGACCGTGTCATGACAATGCTCCATGGCCCTTGTCATGACAATGCTCCAGAATTCTTCTCATCACAATGTTCCATGACCGTGTCATCACAATGCTCCATGGCCATTGTCATCACAATGCTCCAGAATTCTTGTCATAACAATGTTCCATGGCCGTGTCATCACAATGCTACATGACCCTTGTCATCACAATGCTCCAGTATTCTTGTCATCACAATGTTCCATGACCGTGTCATCACAATGCTCCATGGCCATTGTCATCACAATGCTCCAGAATTCTTCTCATCACAATGTTCCATGACCGTGTCATCAGAATTCTCCATGGCCATTGTCATCACAATGCTCCAGAATTCTTGTCATCAAAATGTTCCATGGCCGTGTCATCACAATGCTCCATGGCCCTTGTTAGCACAATGCTCCAGAATTCTTCTCATCACAATGTTCCATGACCGTGTCATCACAATGCTCCATGGCCCTTGTCATCACAATGCTCCGGAATTCTTCTCATCACATTGTTCCATGACCGTGTCATCACAATGCTCCATGGCCCTTGTCATGACAATGCTCCAGAATTCTTCTCATCACAATGTTCCATGACCGTGTCATCACAATGCTCCATGGCCCTTGTCATCACAATGCTCGGGAATTCTTCTCATCACATTGTTCCATGACCGTGTCATCACAATGCTCCATGTCCCTTTTCAGCACAATGCTCCAGAATTCCTGTCATCACAATGTTCCATGACTGTGTCATCACAATGCTCCATGGCCCTTGTCATCACAATGCTCCAGAATTCTTGTCATCACAATGTTCCATACCGTGTCATCACAATGCTCCATGGCCATTGTCATCACAATGCTCCAGAATTCTTATCATCACAATGTTCCATGACCGTGTCATCACAATGCTCCATGGCCCTTGTCATGACAATGCTCCAGAATTCTTCTCATCACAATGTTCCATGACCGTGTCATCACAATGCTCCATGGCCCTTGACATCACAATGCTCCAGAATTCTTGTCATCACAATGTTCCATGGCCGTGTCATCACAATGCTCCATGGCCCTTGTCATCATAATGCTCTAGAATTCTTGTCATTACTATATTCCAAGAACGTGTCATCACAATGCTCTATGGCGCTTGTCATCAGAATGCTCCAGAATTCTTGTCATCACAATGTTCCATGACCGTGTCATCACAATGCTCCATGGCCCTTGTCAGCACAATGTTCCATGACACTTTTTGTCACAATACTCCATGACCACTGTCATCACAGTGTTCTCTGCCCATATCATCACAATGTTCCTTGTCACCTTTAATCACAATGCTCCATACCCTTTCATCACAATGCTCCAGAAATCTTGTCATCGCAATGTTCCTTGACCATGTCATCACAATGCTCCATGACCCTTGTCATCACAATGATCCAGAATTCTTCTCATCACAATGTTCCATGACCGTGTCATCACAATGCTCCATGACCCTTATCATCACAATGCTCCAGAATTCTTGTCATCAAAATGTTCCATGAACGTATCATCACAATGCTCCATGGCCCTTGTAAGCACAATGCTCCAGAATTCTTCTCATCACTATGTTCCATGACCGTGTCATCACAATGCTCCATGGCCCTTGTCCGCACAATACTCCAGAATTCTTGTCATCACAATGTTCCATGACCGTGTCATCACAATGCTCCATGGCCATTTTCATCACAATGCTCCAGAATTCTTGTCATCACAATGTTCCATGACCGTGTCATCACAATGCTCCATGACCCTTGTCATCACAATGCTCCAGTATTCTTGTCATCACAATGTTCCATGACCGTGTCATCACAATGCTCCATGGCCATTGTCATCACAATGCTCCAGAATTCTTCTCATCACAATGTTCCATGACCGTGTCATCAGAATTCTCCATGGCCATTGTCATCACAATGCTCCAGAATTCTTGTCATAACAATGTTCCATAGCCGTGTCATCACAATGCTCCATGACCCTTGTCATCACAATGCTCCAGAATTCTTGTCATCACAATGTTCCATGACCGTGTCATCACAATGCTCCATGGCCCTTGTCATCACAATGTTCCAGAATTCTTGTCATCACAATGTTCCATACCGTGTCATCACAATGCTCCATGGCCATTGTCATCACAATGCTCCAGAATTCTTGGCATCACAATGTTCCATGGCCGTGTCATCACAATGCTCCATGGCCCTTGACATCACAATGCTCCAGAATTCTTGTCATCACAATGTTCCATGGCCGTGTCATCACAATGCTCCATGGCCCTTGTCATCATAATGCTCTAGAATTCTTGTCATTACTATATTCCATGAACGTGTCATCACAATGCTCTATGGCGCTTGTCATCAGAATGCTCCAGAATTCTTGTCATCACAATGTTCCATACCGTGTCATCACAATGCTCCATGGCCATTGTCATCACAATGCTCCAGAATTCTTGTCATCACAATGTTCCATGACCGTGTCATCACAATGCTCCATGGCCCTTGTCATCACAATGCTCCAGAATTCTTCTCATCACATTGTTCCATGACCGTGTCATCACAATGCTCGATGGCCCTTTTCAGCACTATGCTCCAGAATTCCTGTCATCACAATGTTCCATGACCGTTTCATCACAATGCTCCATGGCCCTTGTCATCACAATGCTCCAGAATTCTTTTCATCACAATGTTCCATACCGTGTCATCACAATGCTCCATGGCCATTGTCATCACAATGCTCCAGAATTCTTGTCATCACAATGTTCCATGACCGTGTCATCACAATGCTCCATGGCCCTTGTCAGCACAATGTTCCATGACACTTTTTGTCACAATACTCCATGACCACTGTCATCACAGTGTTCTCTGCCCATATCATCACAATGTTCCTTGTCACCTTTAATCACAATGCTCCATACCCTTTCATCACAATGCTCCAGAAATCTTGTCATCGCAATGTTCCTTGACCATGTCATCACAATGCTCCATGACCCTTGTCATCACAATGATCCAGAATTCTTCTCATCACAATGTTCCATGACCGTGTCATCACAATGCTCCATGAACCTTATCATCACAATGCTCCAGAATCCTTGTCATCAAAATGTTCCATGAACGTATCATCACAATGCTCCATGGCCCTTGTAAGCACAATGCTCCAGAATTCTTCTCATCACTATGTTCCATGACCGTGTCATCACAATGCTCCATGTCCCTTTTCAGCACAATGCTCCAGAATTCCTGTCATCACAATGTTCCATGACTGTGTCATCACAATGCTCCATGGCCCTTGTCATCACAATGCTCCAGAATTCTTGTCATCACAATGTTCCATACCGTGTCATCACAATGCTCCATGGCCATTGTCATCACAATGCTCCAGAATTCTTATCATCACAATGTTCCATGACCGTGTCATCACAATGCTCCATGGCCCTTGTCATGACAATGCTCCAGAATTCTTCTCATCACAATGTTCCATGACCGTGTCATCACAATGCTCCATGGCCCTTGACATCACAATGCTCCAGAATTCTTGTCATCACAATGTTCCATGGCCGTGTCATCACAATGCTCCATGGCCCTTGTCATCATAATGCTCTAGAATTCTTGTCATTACTATATTCCAAGAACGTGTCATCACAATGCTCTATGGCGCTTGTCATCAGAATGCTCCAGAATTCTTGTCATCACAATGTTCCATGACCGTGTCATCACAATGCTCCATGGCCCTTGTCAGCACAATGTTCCATGACACTTTTTGTCACAATACTCCATGACCACTGTCATCACAGTGTTCTCTGCCCATATCATCACAATGTTCCTTGTCACCTTTAATCACAATGCTCCATACCCTTTCATCACAATGCTCCAGAAATCTTGTCATCGCAATGTTCCTTGACCATGTCATCACAATGCTCCATGACCCTTGTCATCACAATGATCCAGAATTCTTCTCATCACATTGTTCCATGACCGTGTCATCACAATGCTCGATGGCCCTTTTCAGCACTATGCTCCAGAATTCCTGTCATCACAATGTTCCATGACCGTGTCATCACAATGCTCCATGGCCCGTGTCAGCACATTGCTCCAGAATTCTTGTCATCACAATGTTCCATACCGTGTCATCACAATGCTCCATGGCCATTGTCATCACAATGCTCCAGAATTCTTGTCATCACAATGTTCCATGACCGTGTCATCACAATGCTCCATGGCCCGTGTCAGCACATTGCTCCAGAATTCTTGTCATCACAATGTTCCATGACCGTGTCATCACAATGCTCCATGGCCATTGTCATCACAATGCTCCAGAATTCTTCTCATCACAATGTTCCATGACCGTGTCATCACAATGCTCCATGGCCATTGTCATCACAATGCTCCAGAATTCTTGTCATCACAATGTTCCATGGCCGTGTCATCACAATGCTCCATGGCCCTTGTCATCATAATGCTCCAGAATTCTTGTCATCACAATGTTCCATGACCGTATCATCACAATTCTCCATGGCCCTTGTCTGCACAATGCTCCAGAATTTTTCTCATCACAATTTTCCATGACCGTGTCATCACAATGCTCCATGGCCCTTGTCATCACAATGCTCCGGAATTCTTCTCATCACATTGTTCCATGACCGTGTCATCACAATGCTCGATGGCCCTTTTCAGCACAATGCTCCAGAATTCCTGTCATCACAATGTTCCATGACCGTTTCATCACAGTGCTCCATGGCCATTGTCTTCACAATGCTCCAGAATTCTTATCATCACAATGTTCCATGAACTGTGTCATCACAAGGTTCCAGGACACTTGTCTTCACAATGATCCAAGATCACATTCATCACAGTGCTCCATGAACCCTGTCATCTCAATGCCCCATAGCCTTTGTATTCACAATGCTCCATGGTCCTTTTCATCACAATGCTCCATGACCCTTGTCATCACAATGCTCCAGAATTCTTGTCATCACAATGTTCCATGACCATGTCATCACATTGGTCCATGGCCCTAGTCAGCACAATGCTCCAGAATTCTTGTTATCACCATGTTCCATGACCGTGTCATCACAATGCTACATGACCCTGGTCATCACAGTTCTCCATGACCTTTGTCATCACAATGCTCTATGTCGCTTTTCCTCACAATTCTCAATGACCACTTTAATCACTATGCTCGCTGACCATTTTCATCATATTTCTCTAGTGTCATTACAATACCCCATGGCCCCTTTCTTCACAATGCTCCATGATGCCTGTCATCACAAGGCTCCATGGCTTTTGTTATCACAATGCTCCAGGACCAGTTTCATCACAATTCTCCATCCCCTTTGTCATCATGGTGCACAATGAAACCTTTCATTAAAATTCTCCCTGACACTAGTCATCACAATACTCCCTGGCCTTTATCGTCACAATGCTCCCATGCACTTTTCATCACGATGTTCCATGAATACTTTCATCACATTGCTCCATGACCATTGTCATCACAATAGTCCATACCCTTGTCAACACAATGCTGCATAATCCCTGTCATCACAATTCTCCATGACTGCTGTCATCACAATAATCCAGGACAATTTTCATCACAATGCTCCATGATACCTTTCATCACAATTCCTAGATGATCAATGTCATCACAATGCCCCATGACACTTGTCATCACAATTCGCTATGACCCTTGTCATCACAATACTCGATGAACCGTGTCATCACAGTGTTCCAGGACACATGTCATCACAATGATCCATGTCTACTTCCATCACAATGCTCCAATACCCCTGTCATCACAATGCTCCATGGCCCCTGTTATCATATTGCTCCATGATCTCTTTCATCACAATGCTCCATGACCACTGTCATCACCATGCCTCATAACGGCTCTCATCTCAATGCTCCATGGCCCCTTTCATCACAATGCTCCATGAACCCTGTCATCACAATGTACCCTGCCCTTTTCATCACAAAGCTCCGTGGGCCCTGTCATCACAATGCTCCATGCCCTTGTCATCAAAATGCTCCAGAACCCTTGTCATCATAATGCTCCATGCCAATGTCATCAAAATGTCCCATGACACTTGTCATCACAATGCTCCATGGCCTTTGTCATCACAATGTTCCATGGCCCCTGTCATCACAGTGCTCCATGATACCTTTCATGGCAAATCTAGATGACCACTGTCATCACAAAGCCCCATGACAGATGTCATCACAATTCGCCATGGTCCTTGTCATCACAATGCTCCATGAACTGTGTCATCACAAGGTTCCAGGACACTTGTCATCACAATGATCCAAGATCACATTCATCACAGTGCTCCATGAACCCTGTCATCTCAATGCTCCATAGCCTTTGTATTCACAATGCTCCATGGTCCTTGTCATCACAATGCTCCATGAACTGTGTCATCACAAGGTTCCAGGACACTTGTCATCACAATGATTCAAGATCACATTCATCACAGTGCTCCATGAACCCTGTCATCTCAATGCTCCATAGCCTTTGTATTCACAATGCTCCATGGCCCCTGTAATCACAGTGCTCCATGACCCTTTTCATCACAATGCTCCAAGACCGCTCTCAACACAATGCCCCATGACGCCTGACATCACAAATCTCCATAGCCTCTCTTACCAAAAAGCTCCATGATCGCTGTCAGCAGAATGTTCCATGACACTTTTCGTCAAAATACTGCATGACCACTGTCATCACAGAGTTCTCTGCCCATATCATCACAATGTTCCTTGTCACCTTTAATCACAATGCTCCATGCCCGTTCATCACAATGCTCCAGAAATCTGTTTCATCGCAATGTTCCTTGACTGTGTCATCACAATGCTCCATGGCCGTCATCAGCACAATGCTCCAGAATTCTTGTCATCACAATGTTCCATAACGTGTCATCACAATGCTCCATGGCCATTGTCATCCCAATGCTCCAGAATTCTTGTCATCACAATGTTCCATGGCCGTGACATCACAATGCTCCATGGCCCTTGTCAGCACAATGCTCCAGAATTCTTGTCATCACAATGTTCCATGGCCGTGTCATCACAATGCTCCATGGCCCTTGTCATCATAATGCTCCAGAATTCTTGTCATCACAATGTTCCATGACCGTATCATCACAATTCTCCATGGCCCTTGTCTGCACAATGCTCCAGAATTTTTCTCATCACAATTTTCCATGACCGTGTCATCACAATGCTCCATGGCCCTTGTCATCACAATGCTCCGGAATTCTTCTCATCACATTGTTCCATGACCGTGTCATCACAATGCTCGATGGCCCTTTTCAGCACAATGCTCCAGAATTCCTGTCATCACAATGTTCCATGACCGTTTCATCACAATGCTCCATGGCCATTGTCTTCACAATGCTCCAGAATTCTTATCATCACAATGTTCCATGAACTGTGTCATCACAAGGTTCCAGGACACTTGTCTTCACAATGATCCAAGATCACATTCATCACAGTGCTCCATGAACCCTGTCATCTCAATGCTCCATAGCCTTTGTATTCACAATGCTCCATGGTCCTTTTCATCACAATGCTCCATGACCCTTGTCATCACAATGCTCCAGAATTCTTGTCATCACAATGTTCCATGACCATGTCATCACATTGGTCCATGGCCCTAGTCAGCACAATGCTCCAGAATTCTTGTTATCACCATGTTCCATGACCGTGTCATCACAATGCTACATGACCCTGGTCATCACAGTTCTCCATGACCTTTGTCATCACAATGCTCTATGTCGCTTTTCCTCACAATTCTCAATGACCACTTTAATCACTATGCTCGCTGACCATTTTCATCATATTTCTCTAGTGTCATTACAATACCCCATGGCCCCTTTCTTCACAATGCTCCATGATGCCTGTCATCACAAGGCTCCATGGCTTTTGTTATCACAATGCTCCAGGACCAGTTTCATCACAATTCTCCATCCCCTTTGTCATCATGGTGCACAATGAAACCTTTCATTAAAATTCTCCATGACACTAGTCATCACAATACTCCCTGGCCTTTATCATCACAATGCTCCCATGCACTTTTCATCACGATGTTCCATGAATACTTTCATCACATTGCTCCATGACCATTGTCATCACAATAGTCCATACCCTTGTCAACACAATGCTGCATAATCCCTGTCATCACAATTCTCCATGACTGCTGTCATCACAATAATCCAGGACAATTTTCATCACAATGCTCCATGATACCTTTCATCACAATTCCTAGATGATCAATGTCATCACAATGCCCCATGACACTTGTCATCACAATTCGCTATGACCCTTGTCATCACAATACTCGATGAACCGTGTCATCACAGTGTTCCAGGACACATGTCATCACAATGATCCATGTCTACTTCCATCACAATGCTCCAATACCCCTGTCATCACAATGCTCCATGGCCCCTGTTATCATATTGCTCCATGATCTCTTTCATCACAATGCTCCATGACCACTGTCATCACCATGCCTCATAACGGCTCTCATCTCAATGCTCCATGGCCCCTTTCATCACAATGCTCCATGAACCCTGTCATCACAATGTACCCTGCCCTTTTCATCACAAAGCTCCGTGGGCCCTGTCATCACAATGCT
Organism: Balaenoptera acutorostrata; assembly: GCF_949987535.1. Lineage (NCBI taxonomy): Eukaryota > Metazoa > Chordata > Mammalia > Artiodactyla > Balaenopteridae > Balaenoptera > Balaenoptera acutorostrata. The sequence goes on from NW_026646181.1 coordinate 218,327, forward strand.
CCATGCCCTTGTCATCAAAATGCTCCAGAACCCTTGTCATCATAATGCTCCATGCCAATGTCATCAAAATGTCCCATGACACTTGTCATCACAATGCTCCATGGCCTTTGTCATCACAATGTTCCATGGCCCCTGTCATCACAGTGCTCCATGATACCTTTCATGGCAAATCTAGATGACCACTGTCATCACAAAGCCCCATGACAGATGTCATCACAATTCGCCATGGTCCTTGTCATCACAATGCTCCATGAACTGTGTCATCACAAGGTTCCAGGACACTTGTCATCACAATGATCCAAGATCACATTCATCACAGTGCTCCATGAACCCTGTCATCTCAATGCTCCATAGCCTTTGTATTCACAATGCTCCATGGTCCTTGTCATCACAATGCTCCATGAACTGTGTCATCACAAGGTTCCAGGACACTTGTCATCACAATGATTCAAGATCACATTCATCACAGTGCTCCATGAACCCTGTCATCTCAATGCTCCATAGCCTTTGTATTCACAATGCTCCATGGCCCCTGTAATCACAGTGCTCCATGACCCTTTTCATCACAATGCTCCAAGACCGCTCTCAACACAATGCCCCATGACGCCTGACATCACAAATCTCCATAGCCTCTCTTACCAAAAAGCTCCATGATCGCTGTCAGCAGAATGTTCCATGACACTTTTCGTCAAAATACTGCATGACCACTGTCATCACAGAGTTCTCTGCCCATATCATCACAATGTTCCTTGTCACCTTTAATCACAATGCTCCATGCCCGTTCATCACAATGCTCCAGAAATCTGTTTCATCGCAATGTTCCTTGACTGTGTCATCACAATGCTCCATGGCCGTCATCAGCACAATGCTCCAGAATTCTTGTCATCACAATGTTCCATAACGTGTCATCACAATGCTCCATGGCCATTGTCATCCCAATGCTCCAGAATTCTTGTCATCACAATGTTCCATGGCCGTGACATCACAATGCTCCATGGCCCTTGTCAGCACAATGCTCCAGAATTCTTCTCATCACAATGTTCCATGACCGTGTCATCACAATGCTCCATGGCCCTTGTCATCACAATGCTCCGGAATTTTTCTCATCACAGTGTTCCATGACCGTGTCATCACAATGCTCCATGGCCCTTTTCAGCACAATGCTCCAGAATTCCTGTCATCACAATGTTCCATGACCGTGTCATCACAATGCTCCATGGCCCTTGTCATCACAATGCTCCAGAATTCTTGTCATCACAATGTTCCATACCGTGTCATCACAATGCTCCATGGCCATTGTCATCACAATGCTCCAGAATTCTTGTCATCACAATGTTCCATGGCTGTCTCATCACAATGCTCCATGGCCACTGTCATCATAATGATCCAGAATTCTTGTCATCACAATGTTCCATGACCGTATCATCACAATGCTCCATGGCCCTTGTCAGCACAATGCTCCAGAATTCTTCTCATCACAATGTTCCATGACCGTGTCATCATAATGCTCCATGGCCCTTGTCATCACAATGCTCCAGAATTCTTTTCATCACAATGTTCCATGGCCGTGTCATCACAATGCTCCATGGCCCTTGTCATCATAATGCTCTAGAATTCTTGTCATTACTATATTCCATGAACGTGTCATCACAATGCTCTATGGCGCTTGTCATCAGAATGCTCCAGAATTCTTGTCATCACAATGTTCCATGACGGTGTCATCACAATGCTCCATCGCCTTTGTCATCAGAATGCTCCAGAATACTTCTCATCACAATGTTCCATGACCGTGTCATCACAATGTTCCATGGCCCTTGTCATCACAATGCTCCAGAATTCTTGTCATCACAATGTTCCATACCGTGTCATCACAATGCTCCATGGCACTTGTCATCACAATGCTCCAGAATTCTTGTCATCACAATGTTCCATACCGTGTCATCACAATGCTCCACGGCCATTGTCATCACAATGCTCCAGAATTCTTGTCATCACAATGTTCCATGGCCGTGTCATCACAATGCTCCATGGCCCTTGTCAGCACAATGCTCCAGAATTATTCTCATCACAATGTTCCATGACCGTTTCATCACAATGCTCCATAGCCATTGTCATCACAATGCTCCAGAATTCTTGTCATCACAATGTTCCATGACCGTGTCATCACAATGCTTCATGGCCCTTGTAAGCACAATGTTCCATGACACTTTTTGTCACAATATTCCATGACCACTGTCATCACAGAGTTCTCTGCCCATATCATCACAATGTTCCTTGTCACCTTTAATCACAGTGCTCCATGCCCTTTCATCACAATGCTCCATAAATCTTGTCATCGCAATGTTCCTTGACCATGTCATCACAATGCTCCATGACCCTTGTCATCACAATGATCCAGAATTCTTCTCATCACAATGTTCCTTGACCGTGTCATCACAATGCTCCATGGCTCTTGTCATCACAATGCTCCAGAATACTTGTCATCACAATGTTCCATGACCGTGTCATCACAATGCTCCATGGCCCTTGTCATGACAATGCTCCAGAATTATTCTCATCACAATGTTCCATGACCGTGTCATCACAATGCTCCATGGCCATTGTCATAACAATGTTCCAGAATTCTTGTCATCAAAATGTTCCATGGCCGTGTCATCACAATGCTCCATGGCCCTTGTCATCACAATGCTTCGGAATTCTTCTCATCACATTGTTCCATGACCGTGTCATCACAATGCTCGATGGCCCTTTTCAGCACAATGCTCCAGAATTCCTGTCATCACAATGTCCATAACCGTGTCATCACAATGCTCCATGGCCCTTGTCATGACAATGCTCAGAATTCTTCTCATCACAATGTTCCATGACCGTATCATCACAATGCTCCATGGCCCTTGTCAGCAAAATGCTCCAGAATTCTTGTCATCACAATGTTCCCTGTCCATGTCATCACAATGCTCCTTGGCCCTTGTCATCACAATGCTCCAGAATTCTTATCATCACAATGTTCCATGACCGTGTCATCACAATGCTCCATGGCCCTTGTCATCACAATGCTCCAGAATTCTTGTCATCACAATGTTCCATGACCGTGTCATCACAATGCTCCATGGCCCTTGTTAGCACAATGCTCCAGAATTCTTCTCATCACAATGTTCCATGACCGTGTCATCACAATGCTCCATGGCCCTTGTCATCACAATGCTCCAGAATTCTTGTCATCACAATGTTCCATGACCGTGTCATCACAATGCTCCATGGCCATTGTCATCACAATGCTCCAGAATTCTTGTCATCAAAATGTTCCATGGCCGTGTCATCACAATGCTCCCTGGCCCTTGTCATGACAATGCTCAGAATTCTTCTCATCACAATGTTCCATGACCGTATCATCACAATGCTCCATGGCTCTTGTCAGCACAATGCTCCAGAATTCTTGTCATCACAATGTTCCCTGTCCGTGTCATCACAATGCTCCTTGGCCCTTGTCATAACAATGCTCCAGAATTCTTGTCATCACAATGTTCCATGACCGTGTCATCACAATGCTCCATGGCCGTTGTCATCACAATGCTCCAGAATTCTTGTCATCACAATGTTCCATGACCGTGTCATCACAATGCTCCTTGGCCCTTGTTAGCACAATGCTCCAGAATTCTTCTCATCACAATGTTCCATGACCGTGTCATCAAAATGCTCCATGGCCCTTGTCATCACAATGCTCCAGAATTCTTGTCATCACAATGTTCCATACCGTGTCATCACAATGCTCCATGGCAATTGTCATCACAATGCTCCAGAATTCTTGTCATCACAATGGTCCATGGCCGTGTCATCACAATGTTCCATGGCCCTTGTCATCACAATGCTCCAGAATTCTTGTCATCACAATGTTCCATACAGCGTCATCACAATGCTCCATGGCCCTTGTCATCACAATGCTCCGGAATTTTTCTCATCACAGTGTTCCATGACCGTGTCATCACAATGCTCCATGGCCCTTTTCAGCACAATGCTCCAGAATTCCTGTCATCACAATGTTCCATGACCGTGTCATCACAATGCTCCATGGCCCTTGTCATCACAATGCTCCAGAATTCTTGTCATCACAATGTTCCATACCGTGTCATCACAATGCTCGATGGCCATTGTCATCACAATGCTCCAGAATTCTTGTCATCACAATGTTCCATGGCTGTCTCATCACAATGCTCCATGGCCACTGTCATCATAATGATCCAGAATTCTTGTCATCACAATGTTCCATGACCGTATCATCACAATGCTCCATGGCCCTTGTCAGCACAATGCTCCAGAATTCTTCTCATCACAATGTTCCATGACCGTGTCATCATAATGCTCCATGGCCCTTGTCATCACAATGCTCCAGAATTCTTGTCATCACAATGTTCCATGGCCGTGTCATCACAATGTTCCATGGCCCTTGTCATCATAATGCTCTAGAATTCTTGTCATTACTATATTCCATGAACGTGTCATCACAATGCTCTAGGGCGCTTGTCATCAGAATGCTCCAGAATTCTTGTCATCACAATGTTCCATGACGGTGTCATCACAATGCTCCATCGCCTTTGTCATCAGAATGCTCCAGAATACTTCTCATCACAATGTTCCATGACCGTGTCATCACAATGTTCCATGGCCCTTGTCATCACAATGCTCCAGAATTCTTGTCATCACAATGTTCCATACCGTGTCATCACAATGCTCCATGGCACTTGTCATCACAATGCTCCAGAATTCTTGTCATCACAATGTTCCATACCGTGTCATCACAATGCTCCATGGCCCTTGTCATCACAATGCTCCAGAATTCTTCTCATCACAATGTTCCATGACCGTGTCATCACAATGCTCCATGGCCCTTGTCATGACAATGCTCCAGAATTCTTCTCATCACAATGTTCCATGACCGTGTCATCACAATGCTCCACGGCCATTGTCATCACAATGCTCCAGAATTCTTGTCATCACAATGTTCCATGGCCGTGTCATCACAATGCTCCATGGCCCTTGTCAGCACAATGCTCCAGAATTATTCTCATCACAATGTTCCATGACCGTTTCATCACAATGCTCCATAGCCATTGTCATCACAATGCTCCAGAATGCTTGTCATCACAATGTTCCATGACCGTGTCATCACAATGCTTCATGGCCCTTGTAAGCACAATGTTCCATGACACTTTTTGTCACAATATTCCATGACCACTGTCATCACAGAGTTCTCTGCCCATATCATCACAATGTTCCTTGTCACCTTTAATCACAGTGCTCCATGCCCTTTCATCACAATGCTCCATAAATCTTGTCATCGCAATGTTCCTTGACCATGTCATCACAATGCTCCATGACCCTTGTCATCACAATGATCCAGAATTCTTCTCATCACAATGTTCCTTGACCGTGTCATCACAATGCTCCATGGCTCTTGTCATCACAATGCTCCAGAATACTTGTCATCACAATGTTCCATGACCGTGTCATCACAATGCTCCATGGCCCTTGTCATGACAATGCTCCAGAATTATTCTCATCACAATGTTCCATGACCGTGTCATCACAATGCTCCATGGCCATTGTCATAACAATGCTCCAGAATTCTTGTCATCAAAATGTTCCATGGCCGTGTCATCACAATGCTCCATGGCCCTTGTCATCACAATGCTTCGGAATTCTTCTCATCACATTGTTCCATGACCGTGTCATCACAATGCTCGATGGCCCTTTTCAGCACAATGCTCCAGAATTCCTGTCATCACAATGTCCATAACCGTGTCATCACAATGCTCCATGGCCCTTGTCATGACAATGCTCAGAATTCTTCTCATCACAATGTTCCATGACCGTATCATCACAATGCTCCATGGCCCTTGTCAGCACAATGCTCCAGAATTCTTGTCATCACAATGTTCCCTGTCCGTGTCATCACAATGCTCCTTGGCCCTTGTCATCACAATGCTCCAGAATTCTTATCATCACAATGTTCCATGACCGTGTCATCACAATGCTCCATGGCCCTTGTCATCACAATGCTCCAGAATTCTTGTCATCACAATGTTCCATGACCGTGTCATCACAATGCTCCATGGCCCTTGTTAGCACAATGCTCCAGAATTCTTCTCATCACAATGTTCCATGACCGTGTCATCACAATGCTCCATGGCCCTTGTCATCACAATGCTCCAGAATTCTTGTCATCACAATGTTCCATGACCGTGTCATCACAATGCTCCAGAATTCTTGTCATCAAAATGTTCCATGGCCGTGTCATCACAATGCTCCCTGGCCCTTGTCATGACAATGCTCAGAATTCTTCTCATCACAATGTTCCATGACCGTATCATCACAATGCTCCATGGCTCTTGTCAGCACAATGCTCCAGAATTCTTGTCATCACAATGTTCCCTGTCCGTGTCATCACAATGCTCCTTGGCCCTTGTCATAACAATGCTCCAGAATTCTTGTCATCACAATGTTCCATGACCGTGTCATCACAATGCTCCATGGCCGTTGTCATCACAATGCTCCAGAATTCTTGTCATCACAATGTTCCATGACCGTGTCATCACAATGCTCCTTGGCCCTTGTTAGCACAATGCTCCAGAATTCTTCTCATCACAATGTTCCATGACCGTGTCATCAAAATGCTCCATGACCCTTGTCATCACAATGCTCCAGAATTCTTGTCATCACAATGTTCCATGACGGTGTCATCACAATGCTCCATCGCCTTTGTCATCAGAATGCTCCAGAATACTTCTCATCACAATGTTCCATGACCGTGTCATCACAATGTTCCATGGCCCTTGTCATCACAATGCTCCAGAATTCTTGTCATCACAATGTTCCATACCGTGTCATCACAATGCTCCATGGCACTTGTCATCACAATGCTCCAGAATTCTTGTCATCACAATGTTCCATACCGTGTCATCACAATGCTCCATGGCCCTTGTCATCACAATGCTCCAGAATTCTTCTCATCACAATGTTCCATGACCGTGTCATCACAATGCTCCATGGCCCTTGTCATGACAATGCTCCAGAATTCTTCTCATCACAATGTTCCATGACCGTGTCATCACAATGCTCCACGGCCATTGTCATCACAATGCTCCAGAATTCTTGTCATCACAATGTTCCATGGCCGTGTCATCACAATGCTCCATGGCCCTTGTCAGCACAATGCTCCAGAATTATTCTCATCAGAATGTTCCATGACCGTTTCATCACAATGCTCCATAGCCATTGTCATCAGAATGCTCCAGAATGCTTGTCATCACAATGTTCCATGACCGTGTCATCACAATGCTTCATGGCCCTTGTAAGCACAATGTTCCATGACACTTTTTGTCACAATATTCCATGACCACTGTCATCACAGAGTTCTCTGCCCATATCATCACAATGTTCCTTGTCACCTTTAATCACAGTGCTCCATGCCCTTTCATCACAATGCTCCATAAATCTTGTCATCGCAATGTTCCTTGACCATGTCATCACAATGCTCCATGACCCTTGTCATCACAATGATCCAGAATTCTTCTCATCACAATGTTCCTTGACCGTGTCATCACAATGCTCCATGGCTCTTGTCATCACAATGCTCCAGAATACTTGTCATCACAATGTTCCATGACCGTGTCATCACAATGCTCCATGGCCCTTGTCATGACAATGCTCCAGAATTATTCTCATCACAATGTTCCATGACCGTGTCATCACAATGCTCCATGGCCATTGTCATAACAATGCTCCAGAATTCTTGTCATCAAAATTTTCCATGGCCGTGTCATCACAATGCTCCATGGCCCTTGTCATCACAATGCTTCGGAATTCTTCTCATCACATTGTTCCATGACCGTGTCATCACAATGCTCGATGGCCCTTTTCAGCACAATGCTCCAGAATTCCTGTCATCACAATGTCCATAACCGTGTCATCACAATGCTCCATGGCCCTTGTCATGACAATGCTCAGAATTCTTCTCATCACAATGTTCCATGACCGTATCATCACAATGCTCCATGGCCCTTGTCAGCACAATGCTCCAGAATTCTTGTCATCACAATGTTCCCTGTCCGTGTCATCACAATGCTCCTTGGCCCTTGTCATCACAATGCTCCAGAATTCTTATCATCACAATGTTCCATGACCGTGTCATCACAATGCTCCATGGCCCTTGTCATCACAATGCTCCAGAATTCTTGTCATCACAATGTTCCATGACCGTGTCATCACAATGCTCCATGGCCCTTGTTAGCACAATGCTCCAGAATTCTTCTCATCACAATGTTCCATGACCGTGTCATCACAATGCTCCATGGCCCTTGTCATCACAATGCTCCAGAATTCTTGTCATCACAATGTTCCATGACCGTGTCATCACAATGCTCCATGGCCATTGTCATCACAATGCTCCAGAATTCTTGTCATCAAAATGTTCCATGGCCGTGTCATCACAATGCTCCCTGGCCCTTGTCATGACAATGCTCAGAATTCTTCTCATCACAATGTTCCATGACCGTATCATCACAATGCTCCATGGCTCTTGTCAGCACAATGCTCCAGAATTCTTGTCATCACAATGTTCCCTGTCCGTGTCATCACAATGCTCCTTGGCCCTTGTCATAACAATGCTCCAGAATTCTTGTCATCACAATGTTCCATGACCGTGTCATCACAATGCTCCATGGCCGTTGTCATCACAATGCTCCAGAATTCTTGTCATCACAATGTTCCATGACCGTGTCATCACAATGCTCCTTGGCCCTTGTTAGCACAATGCTCCAGAATTCTTCTCATCACAATGTTCCATGACAGTGTCATCAAAATGCTCCATGGCCCTTGTCATCACAATGCTCCAGAATTCTTGTCATCACAATGTTCCATACCGTGTCATCACAATGCTCCATGGCAATTGTCATCACAATGCTCCAGAATTCTTGTCATCACAATGGTCCATGGCCGTGTCATCACAATGTTCCATGGCCCTTGTCATCACAATGCTCCAGAATTCTTGTCATCACAATGTTCCATACAGTGTCATCACAATGCTCCATGGCCCTTGTCATCACAATGCTCCGGAATTTTTCTCATCACAGTGTTCCATGACCGTGTCATCACAATGCTCCATGGCCCTTTTCAGCACAATGCTCCAGAATTCCTGTCATCACAATGTTCCATGACCGTGTCATCACAATGCTCCATGGCCCTTGTCATCACAATGCTCCAGAATTCTTGTCATAACAATGTTCCATACCGTGTCATCACAATGCTCCATGGCCATTGTCATCACAATGCTCCAGAATTCTTGTCATCACAATGTTCCATGGCTGTCTCATCACAATGCTCCATGGCCACTGTCATCATAATGATCCAGAATTCTTGTCATCACAATGTTCCATGACCGTATCATCACAATGCTCCATGGCCCTTGTCAGCACAATGCTCCAGAATTCTTCTCATCACAATGTTCCATGACCGTGTCATCATAATGCTCCATGGCCCTTGTCATCACAATGCTCCAGAATTCTTGTCATCACAATGTTCCATGGCCGTGTCATCACAATGCTCCATGGCCCTTGTCATCATAATGCTCTAGAATTCTTGTCATTACTATATTCCATGAACGTGTCATCACAATGCTCTATGGCGCTTGTCATCAGAATGCTCCAGAATTCTTGTCATCACAATGTTCCATGACGGTGTCATCACAATGCTCCATCGCCTTTGTCATCAGAATGCTCCAGAATACTTCTCATCACAATGTTCCATGACCGTTTCATCACAATGTTCCATGGCCCTTTCATCACAATGCTCCAGAATTCTTGTCATCACAATGTTCCATACCGTGTCATCACAATGCTCCATGGCCCTTGTCATCACAATGCTCCAGAATTCTTCTCATCACAATGTTCCATGACCGTGTCATCACAATGCTCCATGGCCCTTGTCATGACAATGCTCCAGAATTCTTCTCATCACAATGTTCCATGACCGTGTCATCACAATGCTCCACGGCCATTGTCATCACAATGCTCCAGAATTCTTGTCATCACAATGTTCCATGGCCGTGTCATCACAATGCTCCATGGCCCTTGTCAGCACAATGCTCCAGAATTATTCTCATCACAATGTTCCATGACCGTTTCATCACAATGCTCCATAGCCATTGTCATCACAATGCTCCAGAATTCTTGTCATCACAATGTTCCATGACCGTGTCATCACAATGCTTCATGGCCCTTGTAAGCACAATGTTCCATGACACTTTTTGTCACAATATTCCATGACCACTGTCATCACAGAGTTCTCTGCCCATATCATCACAATGTTCCTTGTCACCTTTAATCACAATGCTCCATGCCCTTTCATCACAATGCTCCATAAATCTTGTCATCGCAATGTTCCTTGACCATGTCATCACAATGCTCCATGACCCTTGTCATCACAATGATCCAGAATTCTTCTCATCACAATGTTCCTTGACCGTGTCATCACAATGCTCCATGGCTCTTGTCATCACAATGCTCCAGAATACTTGTCATCACAATGTTCCATGACCGTGTCATCACAATGCTCCATGGCCCTTGTCATGACAATGCTCCAGAATTATTCTCATCACAATGTTCCATGACCGTGTCATCACAATGCTCCATGGCCATTGTCATAACAATGCTCCAGAATTCTTGTCATCAAAATGTTCCATGGCCGTGTCATCACAATGCTCCATGGCCCTTGTCATCACAATGCTTCGGAATTCTTCTCATCACATTGTTCCATGACCGTGTCATCACAATGCTCGATGGCCCTTTTCAGCACAATGCTCCAGAATTCCTGTCATCACAATGTCCATAACCGTGTCATCACAATGCTCCATGGCCCTTGTCATGACAATGCTCAGAATTCTTCTCATCACAATGTTCCATGACCGTATCATCACAATGCTCCATGGCCCTTGTCAGCACAATGCTCCAGAATTCTTGTCATCACAATGTTCCATGACCGTGTCATCACAATGCTCCATGGCCATTGTCATCACAATGCTCCAGAATTCTTATCATCACAATGTTCCTTGACCGTGTCATCACAATGCTCCATGGCCCTTGTCATCACAATGCTCCAGAATTCTTGTCATCACAATGTTCCATGACCGTGTCATCACAATGCTCCATGGCCCTTCTCATCACAATGCTCCAGAATTCTTGTCATCACAATGTTCCATGACCGTGTCATCACAATGCTCCATGGCCCTTGTTAGCACAATGCTCCAGAATTCTTCTCATCACAATGTTCCATGACCGTGTCATCACAATGCTCCATGGCCCTTGTCATCACAATGCTCCAGAATTCTTGTCATCACAATGTTCCATGACCGTGTCATCACAATGCTCCATGGCCATTGTCATCACAATGCTCCAGAATTCTTGTCATCAAAATGTTCCATGGCCGTGTCATCACAATGCTCCCTGGCCCTTGTCATGACAATGCTCAGAATTCTTCTCATCACAATGTTCCATGACCGTATCATCACAATGCTCCATGGCTCTTGTCAGCACAATGCTCCAGAATTCTTGTCATCACAATGTTCCCTGTCCGTGTCATCACAATGCTCCTTGGCCCTTGTCATAACAATGCTCCAGAATTCTTGTCATCACAATGTTCCATGACCGTGTCATCACAATGCTCCATGGCCGTTGTCATCACAATGCTCCAGAATTCTTGTCATCACAATGTTCCATGACCGTGTCATCACAATGCTCCTTGGCCCTTGTTAGCACAATGCTCCAGAATTCTTCTCATCACAATGTTCCATGACCGTGTCATCAAAATGCTCCATGGCCCTTGTCATCACAATGCTCCAGAATTCTTGTCATCACAATGTTCCATACCGTGTCATCACAATGCTCCATGGCCATTGTCATCACAATGCTCCAGAATTCTTGTCATCACAATGGTCCATGGCCGTGTCATCACAATGTTCCATGGCCCTTGTCATCACAATGCTCCAGAATTCTTGTCATCACAATGTTCCATACAGTGTCATCACAATGCTCCATGGCCCTTGTCATCACAATGCTCCAGAATTCTTGTCATCACAATGTTCCATACCGTGTCATCACAATGCTCCATGGCCCTTGTCATCACAATGCTCCAGAATTCTTCTCATCACAATGTTCCATGACCGTGTCATCACAATGCTCCATGGCCCTTGTCATGACAATGCTCCAGAATTCTTCTCATCACAATGTTCCATGACCGTGTCATCACAATGCTCCATGGCCCTTGTCATCACAATGCTCGGGAATTCTTCTCATCACATTGTTCCATGACCGTGTCATCACAATGCTCCATGTCCGTTTTCAGCACAATGCTCCAGAATTCCTGTCATCACAATGTTCCATGACCGTGTCATCACAATGCTCCATGGCCCTTGTCATCACAATGCTCCAGAATTCTTGTCATCACAATGTTCCATACCGTGTCATCACAATGCTCCATGGCCATTGTCATCACAATGCTCCAGAATTCTTATCATCACAATGTTCCATGACCGTGTCATCACAATGCTCCATGGCCCTTGTCATGACAATGCTCCAGAATTCTTCTCATCACAATGTTCCATGACCGTGTCATCACAATGCTCCATGGCCATTGTCATGACAATGCTCCAGAATTCTTATCATCACAATGTTCCATGATCGTGTCATCACAATGCTCCATGGCCATTGTCATCACAATGCTCCAGAATTCTTGTCATCACAATGTTCCTTGACCGTGTCATCACAATGCTCCATGGCCCTTGTCATCACAATGCTCCAGAATTCTTGTCATCACAATGTTCCATGACCGTGTCATCACAATGCTCCTTGGCCCTTGTTAGCACAATGCTCCAGAATTCTTCTCATCACAATGTTCCATGACCGTGTCATCAAAATGCTCCATGGCCCTTGTCATCACAATGCTCCAGAATTCTTGTCATCACAATGTTCCATACCGTGTAATCACAATGCTCCATGGCAATTGTCATCACAATGCTCCAGAATTCTTGTCATCACAATGGTCCATGGCCGTGTCATCACAATGTTCCATGGCCCTTGTCATCACAATGCTCCAGAATTCTTGTCATCACAATGTTCCATACAGTGTCATCACAATGCTCCATGGCCCTTGTCATCACAATGCTCCGGAATTTTTCTCATCACAGTGTTCCATGACCGTGTCATCACAATGCTCCATGGCCCTTTTCAGCACAATGCTCCAGAATTCCTGTCATCACAATGTTCCATGACCGTGTCATCACAATGCTCCATGGCCCTTGTCATCACAATGCTCCAGAATTCTTGTCATCACAATGTTCCATACCGTGTCATCACAATGCTCCATGGCCATTGTCATCACAATGCTCCAGAATTCTTGTCATCACAATGTTCCATGGCTGTCTCATCACAATGCTCCATGGCCACTGTCATCATAATGATCCAGAATTCTTGTCATCACAATGTTCCATGACCGTATCATCACAATGCTCCATGGCCCTTGTCAGCACAATGCTCCAGAATTCTTCTCATCACAATGTTCCATGACCGTGTCATCATAATGCTCCATGGCCCTTGTCATCACAATGCTCCAGAATTCTTGTCATCACAATGTTCCATACCGTGTCATCACAATGCTCCATGGCCATTGTCATCACAATGCTCCAGAATTCTTGTCATCACAATGTTCCATGGCTGTCTCATCACAATGCTCCATGGCCACTGTCATCATAATGATCCAGAATTCTTGTCATCACAATGTTCCATGACCGTATCATCACAATGCTCCATGGCCCTTGTCAGCACAATGCTCCAGAATTCTTCTCATCACAATGTTCCATGACCGTGTCATCATAATGCTCCATGGCCCTTGTCATCACAATGCTCCAGAATTCTTGTCATCACAATGTTCCATGGCCGTGTCATCACAATGCTCCATGGCCCTTGTCATCATAATGCTCTAGAATTCTTGTCATTACTATATTCCATGAACGTGTCATCACAATGCTCTATGGCGCTTGTCATCAGAATGCTCCAGAATTCTTGTCATCACAATGTTCCATGACGGTGTCATCACAATGCTCCATTGCCTTTGTCATCAGAATGCTCCAGAATACTTCTCATCACAATGTTCCATGACCGTGTCATCACAATGTTCCATGGCCCTTGTCATCACAATGCTCCAGAATTCTTGTCATCACAATGTTCCATACCGTGTCATCACAATGCTCCATGGCACTTGTCATCACAATGCTCCAGAATTCTTGTCATCACAATGTTCCATACCGTGTCATCACAATGCTCCATGGCCCTTGTCATCACAATGCTCCAGAATTCTTCTCATCACAATGTTCCATGACCGTGTCATCACAATGCTCCATGGCCCTTGTCATGACAATGCTCCAGAATTCTTCTCATCACAATGTTCCATGACCGTGTCATCACAATGCTCCACGGCCATTGTCATCACAATGCTCCAGAATTCTTGTCATCACAATGTTCCATGGCCGTGTCATCACAATGCTCCATGGCCCTTGTCAGCACAATGCTCCAGAATTATTCTCATCACAATGTTCCATGACCGTTTCATCACAATGCTCCATAGCCATTGTCATCACAATGCTCCAGAATTCTTGTCATCACAATGTTCCATGACCGTGTCATCACAATGCTTCATGGCCCTTGTAAGCACAATGTTCCATGACACTTTTTGTCACAATATTCCATGACCACTGTCATCACAGAGTTCTCTGCCCATATCATCACAATGTTCCTTGTCACCTTTAATCACAATGCTCCATGCCCTTTCATCACAATGCTCCATAAATCTTGTCATCGCAATGTTCCTTGACCATGTCATCACAATGCTCCATGACCCTTGTCATCACAATGATCCAGAATTCTTCTCATCACAATGTTCCTTGACCGTGTCATCACAATGCTCCATGGCTCTTGTCATCACAATGCTCCAGAATACTTGTCATCACAATGTTCCATGACCGTGTCATCACAATGCTCCTTGGCCCTTGTTAGCACAATGCTCCAGAATTCTTCTCATCACAATGTTCCATGACCGTGTCATCAAAATGCTCCATGGCCCTTGTCATCACAATGCTCCAGAATTCTTGTCATCACAATGTTCCATACCGTGTAATCACAATGCTCCATGGCAATTGTCATCACAATGCTCCAGAATTCTTGTCATCACAATGGTCCATGGCCGTGTCATCACAATGTTCCATGGCCCTTGTCATCACAATGCTCCAGAATTCTTGTCATCACAATGTTCCATACAGTGTCATCACAATGCTCCATGGCCCTTGTCATCACAATGCTCCGGAATTTTTCTCATCACAGTGTTCCATGACCGTGTCATCACAATGCTCAATGGCCCTTTTCAGCACAATGCTCCAGAATTCCTGTCATCACAATGTTCCATGACCGTGTCATCACAATGCTCCATGGCCCTTGTCATCACAATGCTCCAGAATTCTTGTCATCACAATGTTCCATACCGTGTCATCACAATGCTCCATGGCCATTGTCATCACAATGCTCCAGAATTCTTGTCATCACAATGTTCCATGGCTGTCTCATCACAATGCTCCATGGCCACTGTCATCATAATGATCCAGAATTCTTGTCATCACAATGTTCCATGACCGTATCATCACAATGCTCCATGGCCCTTGTCAGCACAATGCTCCAGAATTCTTCTCATCACAATGTTCCATGACCGTGTCATCATAATGCTCCATGGCCCTTGTCATCACAATGCTCCAGAATTCTTGTCATCACAATGTTCCATGGCCGTGTCATCACAATGCTCCATGGCCCTTGTCATCATAATGCTCTAGAATTCTTGTCATTACTATATTCCATGAACGTGTCATCACAATGCTCTATGGCGCTTGTCATCAGAATGCTCCAGAATTCTTGTCATCACAATGTTCCATGACGGTGTCATCACAATGCTCCATCGCCTTTGTCATCAGAATGCTCCAGAATACTTCTCATCACAATGTTCCATGACCGTGTCATCACAATGTTCCATGGCCCTTTCATCACAATGCTCCAGAATTCTTGTCATCACAATGTTCCATACCGTGTCATCACAATGCTCCATGGCACTTGTCATCACAATGCTCCAGAATTCTTGTCATCACAATGTTCCATACCGTGTCATCACAATGCTCCATGGCCCTTGTCATCACAATGCTCCAGAATTCTTCTCATCACAATGTTCCATGACCGTGTCATCACAATGCTCCATGGCCCTTGTCATGACAATGCTCCAGAATTCTTCTCATCACAATGTTCCATGACCGTGTCATCACAATGCTCCACGGCCATTGTCATCACAATGCTCCAGAATTCTTGTCATCACAATGTTCCATGGCCGTGTCATCACAATGCTCCATGGCCCTTGTCAGCACAATGCTCCAGAATTATTCTCATCACAATGTTCCATGACCGTTTCATCACAATGCTCCATAGCCATTGTCATCACAATGCTCCAGAATTCTTGTCATCAGAATGTTCCATGACCGTGTCATCACAATGCTTCATGGCCCTTGTAAGCACAATGTTCCATGACACTTTTTGTCACAATATTCCATGACCACTGTCATCACAGAGTTCTCTGCCCATATCATCACAATGTTCCTTGTCACCTTTAATCACAATGCTCCATGCCCTTTCATCACAATGCTCCATAAATCTTGTCATCGCAATGTTCCTTGACCATGTCATCACAATGCTCCATGACCCTTGTCATCACAATGATCCAGAATTCTTCTCATCACAATGTTCCTTGACCGTGTCATCACAATGCTCCATGGCTCTTGTCATCACAATGCTCCAGAATACTTGTCATCACAATGTTCCATGACCGTGTCATCACAATGCTCCATGGCCCTTGTCATGACAATGCTCCAGAATTATTCTCATCACAATGTTCCATGACCGTGTCATCACAATGCTCCATGGCCATTGTCATAACAATGCTCCAGAATTCTTGTCATCAAAATGTTCCATGGCCGTGTCATCACAATGCTCCATGGCCCTTGTCATCACAATGCTTCGGAATTCTTCTCATCACATTGTTCCATGACCGTGTCATCACAATGCTCGATGGCCCTTTTCAGCACAATGCTCCAGAATTCCTGTCATCAAAATGTCCATAACCGTGTCATCACAATGCTCCATGGCCCTTGTCATGACAATGCTCAGAATTCTTCTCATCACAATGTTCCATGACCGTATCATCACAATGCTCCATGGCCCTTGTCAGCACAATGCTCCAGAATTCTTGTCATCACAATGTTCCCTGTCCGTGTCATCACAATGCTCCTTGGCCCTTGTCATCACAATGCTCCAGAATTCTTATCATCACAATGTTCCATGACCGTGTCATCACAATGCTCCATGGCCCTTGTCATCACAATGCTCCAGAATTCTTGTCATCACAATGTTCCATGACCGTGTCATCACAATGCTCCATGGCCCTTGTTAGCACAATGCTCCAGAATTCTTCTCATCACAATGTTCCATGACCGTGTCATCACAATGCTCCATGGCCCTTGTCATCACAATGCTCCAGAATTCTTGTCATCACAATGTTCCATGACCGTGTCATCACAATGCTCCATGGCCATTGTCATCACAATGCTCCAGAATTCTTGTCATCAAAATGTTCCATGGCCGTGTCATCACAATGCTCCCTGGCCCTTGTCATGACAATGCTCAGAATTCTTCTCATCACAATGTTCCATGACCGTATCATCACAATGCTCCATGGCTCTTGTCAGCACAATGCTCCAGAATTCTTGTCATCACAATGTTCCCTGTCCGTGTCATCACAATGCTCCTTGGCCCTTGTCATAACAATGCTCCAGAATTCTTGTCATCACAATGTTCCATACCGTGTCATCACAATGCTCCATGGCCATTGTCATCACAATGCTCCAGAATTCTTGTCATCACAATGGTCCATGGCCGTGTCATCACAATGTTCCATGGCCCTTGTCAGCACAATGCTCCAGAATTCTTGTCATCACAATGTTCCATACAGTGTCATCACAATGCTCCATGGCCCTTGTCATCACAATGCTCCAGAAATCTTGTCATCACAATGTTCCATACCGTGTCATCACAATGCTCCATGGCCCTTGTCATGACAATGCTCCAGAATTCTTCTCATCACAATGTTCCATGACCGTGTCATCACAATGCTCCATGGCCCTTGTCATCACAATGCTCGGGAATTCTTCTCATCACATTGTTCCATGACCGTGTCATCACAATGCTCCATGTCCGTTTTCAGCACAATGCTCCAGAATTCCTGTCATCACAATGTTCCATGACCGTGTCATCACAATGCTCCATGGCCCTTGTCATCACAATGCTCCAGAATTCTTGTCATCACAATGTTCCATACCGTGTCATCACAATGCTCCATGGCCATTGTCATCACAATGCTCCAGAATTCTTATCATCACAATGTTCCATGACCGTGTCATCACAATGCTCCATGGCCCTTCTCATGACAATGCTCCAGAATTCTTCTCATCACAATATTCCATGACCGTGTCATCACAATGCTCCATGGCCATTGTCATGACAATGCTCCAGAATTCTTATCATCACAATGTTCCATGATCGTGTCATCACAATGCTCCATGGCCATTGTCATCACAATGCTCCAGAATTCTTGTCATCACAATGTTCCATGACCGTGTCATCACAATGCTCCATGGCCCTTGTCAGCACAATGTTCCATGACACTTTTTGTCACAATACTCCATGACCACTGTCATCACAGAGTTCTCTGCACATATCATCACAATGTTCCTTGTCACCTTTAATCACAATGCTCCATGCCCTTTCATCACAATGCTCCAGAAATCTTGTCATCGCAATGTCCCTTTACCATGTCATCACAATGCTCCATGACCCTTGTCATCACAATGATCCAGAATTCTTCTCATAACAATGTTCCATAGCCGTGTCATCACAATGCTCCATGACCCTTGTCATCACAATGCTCCAGAATTCTTGTCATCACAATGTTCCATGACCGTGTCATCACAATGCTCCATGGCCCTTGTCATCACAATGTTCCAGAATTCTTGTCATCACAATGTTCCATACCGTGTCATCACAATGCTCCATGGCCATTGTCATCACAATGCTCCAGAATTCTTGGCATCACAATGTTCCATGGCCGTGTCATCACAATGCTCCATGGCCCTTGACATCACAATGCTCCAGAATTCTTGTCATCACAATGTTCCATGGCCGTGTCATCACAATGCTCCATGGCCCTTGTCATCATAATGCTCTAGAATTCTTGTCATTACTATATTCCATGAACGTGTCATCACAATGCTCTATGGCGCTTGTCATCAGAATGCTCCAGAATTCTTGTCATCACAATGTTCCATACCGTGTCATCACAATGCTCCATGGCCATTGTCATCACAATGCTCCAGAATTCTTGTCATCACAATGTTCCATGACCGTGTCATCACAATGCTCCCGAATTCTTGTCTTCACAATGTTCCATGACCGTGTCATCACAATGCTCCATGGCACTTGTCATGACAATGCTCCAGAATACTTCTCATCACAATGATCCATGACCGTGTCATCACAATGCTCCATGGCCATTTTCATCACAATGCTCCAGAATTCTTCTCATCACAATGTTCCATGGCCGTGTCATCACAATGCTCCATGGCCCTTGTTAGCACAATGCTCCAGAATTATTCTCATCACAATGTTCCATGACCGTGTCATCACAATGCTCCATGGCCCTTGTCATCACAATGCTCCAGAATTCTTCTCATCACATTGTTCCATGACCGTGTCATCACAATGCTCGATGGCCCTTTTCAGCACAATGCTCCAGAATTCCTGTCATCACAATGTTCCATGACCGTGTCATCACAATGCTCCATGGCCCTTGTCATCACAATGCTCCAGAATTCTTTTCATCACAATGTTCCATACCGTGTCATCACAATGCTCCATGGCCATTGTCATCACAATGCTCCAGAATTCTTGTCATCACAATGTTCCATGACCGTGTCATCACAATGCTCCATGGCCCTTGTCAGCACAATGTTCCATGACACTTTTTGTCACAATACTCCATGACCACTGTCATCACAGTGTTCTCTGCCCATATCATCACAATGTTCCTTGTCACCTTTAATCACAATGCTCCATGCCCTTTCATCACAATGCTCCAGAAATCTTGTCATCGCAATGTTCCTTGACCATGTCATCACAATGCTCCATGACCCTTGTCATCACAATGATCCAGAATTCTTCTCATCACAATGTTCCATGACCGTGTCATCACAATGCTCCATGACCCTTATCATCACAATGCTCCAGAATTCTTGTCATCAAAATGTTCCATGAACGTACCATCACAATGCTCCATGGCCCTTGTAAGCACAATGCTCCAGAATTCTTCTCATCACTATGTTCCATGACCGTGTCATCACAATGCTCCATGGCCCTTGTCCGCACAATACTCCAGAATTCTTGTCATCACAATGTTCCATGACCGTGTCATGACAATGCTCCATGGCCCTTGTCATGACAATGCTCCAGAATTCTTCTCATCACAATGTTCCATGACCGTGTCATCACAATGCTCCATGGCCATTGTCATCACAATGCTCCAGAATTCTTGTCATAACAATGTTCCATGGCCGTGTCATCACAATGCTACATGACCCTTGTCATCACAATGCTCCAGTATTCTTGTCATCACAATGTTCCATGACCGTGTTATCACAATGCTCCATGGCCATTGTCATCACAATGCTCCAGAATTCTTCTCATCACAATGTTCCATGACCGTGTCATCAGAATTCTCCATGGCCATTGTCATCACAATGCTCCAGAATTCTTGTCATCAAAATGTTCCATGGCCGTGTCATCACAATGCTCCATGGCCCTTGTTAGCACAATGCTCCAGAATTCTTCTCATCACAATGTTCCATGACCGTGTCATCACAATGCTCCATGGCCCTTGTCATCACAATGCTCCGGAATTCTTCTCATCACATTGTTCCATGACCGTGTCATCACAATGCTCCATGGCCCTTGTCATGACAATGCTCCAGAATTCTTCTCATCACAATGTTCCATGACCGTGTCATCACAATGCTCCATGGCCCTTGTCATCACAATGCTCGGGAATTCTTCTCATCACATTGTTCCATGACCGTGTCATCACAATGCTCCATGTCCCTTTTCAGCACAATGCTCCAGAATTCCTGTCATCACAATGTTCCATGACTGTGTCATCACAATGCTCCATGGCCCTTGTCATCACAATGCTCCAGAATTCTTGTCATCACAATGTTCCATACCGTGTCATCACAATGCTCCATGGCCATTGTCATCACAATGCTCCAGAATTCTTATCATCACAATGTTCCATGACCGTGTCATCACAATGCTCCATGGCCCTTGTCATGACAATGCTCCAGAATTCTTCTCATCACAATGTTCCATGACCGTGTCATCACAATGCTCCATGGCCCTTGACATCACAATGCTCCAGAATTCTTGTCATCACAATGTTCCATGGCCGTGTCATCACAATGCTCCATGGCCCTTGTCATCATAATGCTCTAGAATTCTTGTCATTACTATATTCCAAGAACGTGTCATCACAATGCTCTATGGCGCTTGTCATCAGAATGCTCCAGAATTCTTGTCATCACAATGTTCCATGACCGTGTCATCACAATGCTCCATGGCCCTTGTCAGCACAATGTTCCATGACACTTTTTGTCACAATACTCCATGACCACTGTCATCACAGTGTTCTCTGCCCATATCATCACAATGTTCCTTGTCACCTTTAATCACAATGCTCCATACCCTTTCATCACAATGCTCCAGAAATCTTGTCATCGCAATGTTCCTTGACCATGTCATCACAATGCTCCATGACCCTTGTCATCACAATGATCCAGAATTCTTCTCATCACAATGTTCCATGACCGTGTCATCACAATGCTCCATGACCCTTATCATCACAATGCTCCAGAATTCTTGTCATCAAAATGTTCCATGAACGTATCATCACAATGCTCCATGGCCCTTGTAAGCACAATGCTCCAGAATTCTTCTCATCACTATGTTCCATGACCGTGTCATCACAATGCTCCATGGCCCTTGTCCGCACAATACTCCAGAATTCTTGTCATCACAATGTTCCATGACCGTGTCATCACAATGCTCCATGGCCATTGTCATCACAATGCTCCAGAATTCTTGTCATCACAATGTTCCATGACCGTGTCATCACAATGCTCCATGACCCTTGTCATCACAATGCTCCAGTATTCTTGTCATCACAATGTTCCATGACCGTGTCATCACAATGCTCCATGGCCATTGTCATCACAATGCTCCAGAATTCTTCTCATCACAATGTTCCATGACCGTGTCATCAGAATTCTCCATGGCCATTGTCATCACAATGCTCCAGAATTCTTATCATAACAATGTTCCATAGCCGTGTCATCACAATGCTCCATGACCCTTGTCATCACAATGCTCCAGAATTCTTGTCATCACAATGTTCCATGACCGTGTCATCACAATGCTCCATGGCCCTTGTCATCACAATGTTCCAGAATTCTTGTCATCACAATGTTCCATACCGTGTCATCACAATGCTCCATGGCCATTGTCATCACAATGCTCCAGAATTCTTGGCATCACAATGTTCCATGGCCGTGTCATCACAATGCTCCATGGCCCTTGACATCACAATGCTCCAGAATTCTTGTCATCACAATGTTCCATGGCCGTGTCATCACAATGCTCCATGGCCCTTGTCATCATAATGCTCTAGAATTCTTGTCATTACTATATTCCATGAACGTGTCATCACAATGCTCTATGGCGCTTGTCATCAGAATGCTCCAGAATTCTTGTCATCACAATGTTCCATACCGTGTCATCACAATGCTCCATGGCCATTGTCATCACAATGCTCCAGAATTCTTGTCATCAAAATGTTCCATGACCGTGTCATCACAATGCTCCATGGCCCTTGTCATCACAATGCTCCAGAATTCTTCTCATCACATTGTTCCATGACCGTGTCATCACAATGCTCGATGGCCCTTTTCAGCACTATGCTCCAGAATTCCTGTCATCACAATGTTCCATGACCGTGTCATCACAATGCTCCATGGCCCTTTTCATCACAATGCTCCAGAATTCTTTTCATCACAATGTTCCATACCGTGTCATCACAATGCTCCATGGCCATTGTCATCACAATGCTCCAGAATTCTTGTCATCACAATGTTCCATGACCGTGTCATCACAATGCTCCATGGCCCTTGTCAGCACAATGTTCCATGACACTTTTTGTCACAATACTCCATGACCACTGTCATCACAGTGTTCTCTGCCCATATCATCACAATGTTCCTTGTCACCTTTAATCACAATGCTCCATACCCTTTCATCACAATGCTCCAGAAATCTTGTCATCGCAATGTTCCTTGACCATGTCATCACAATGCTCCATGACCCTTGTCATCACAATGATCCAGAATTCTTCTCATCACAATGTTCCATGACCGTGTCATCACAATGCTCCATGAACCTTATCATCACAATGCTCCAGAATCCTTGTCATCAAAATGTTCCATGAACGTATCATCACAATGCTCCATGGCCCTTGTAAGCACAATGCTCCAGAATTCTTCTCATCACTATGTTCCATGACCGTGTCATCACAATGCTCCATGTCCCTTTTCAGCACAATGCTCCAGAATTCCTGTCATCACAATGTTCCATGACTGTGTCATCACAATGCTCCATGGCCCTTGTCATCACAATGCTCCAGAATTCTTGTCATCACAATGTTCCATACCGTGTCATCACAATGCTCCATGGCCATTGTCATCACAATGCTCCAGAATTCTTATCATCACAATGTTCCATGACCGTGTCATCACAATGCTCCATGGCCCTTGTCATGACAATGCTCCAGAATTCTTCTCATCACAATGTTCCATGACCGTGTCATCACAATGCTCCATGGCCCTTGACATCACAATGCTCCAGAATTCTTGTCATCACAATGTTCCATGGCCGTGTCATCACAATGCTCCATGGCCCTTGTCATCATAATGCTCTAGAATTCTTGTCATTACTATATTCCAAGAACGTGTCATCACAATGCTCTATGGCGCTTGTCATCAGAATGCTCCAGAATTCTTGTCATCACAATGTTCCATGACCGTGTCATCACAATGCTCCATGGCCCTTGTCAGCACAATGTTCCATGACACTTTTTGTCACAATACTCCATGACCACTGTCATCACAGTGTTCTCTGCCCATATCATCACAATGTTCCTTGTCACCTTTAATCACAATGCTCCATACCCTTTCATCACAATGCTCCAGAAATCTTGTCATCGCAATGTTCCTTGACCATGTCATCACAATGCTCCATGACCCTTGTCATCACAATGATCCAGAATTCTTCTCATCACATTGTTCCATGACCGTGTCATCACAATGCTCGATGGCCCTTTTCAGCACTATGCTCCAGAATTCCTGTCATCACAATGTTCCATGACCGTGTCATCACAATGCTCCATGGCCCTTGTCATCACAATGCTCCAGAATTCTTTTCATCACAATGTTCCATACCGTGTCATCACAATGCTCCATGGCCATTGTCATCACAATGCTCCAGAATTCTTGTCATCACAATGTTCCATGACCGTGTCATCACAATGCTCCATGGCCCTTGTCAGCACAATGTTCCATGACACTTTTTGTCACAATACTCCATGACCACTGTCATCACAGTGTTCTCTGCCCATATCATCACAATGTTCCTTGTCACCTTTAATCACAATGCTCCATACCCTTTCATCACAATGCTCCAGAAATCTTGTCATCGCAATGTTCCTTGACCATGTCATCACAATGCTCCATGACCCTTGTCATCACAATGATCCAGAATTCTTCTCATCACAATGTTCCATGACCGTGTCATCACAATGCTCCATGACCCTTATCATCACAATGCTCCAGAATCCTTGTCATCAAAATGTTCCATGAACGTATCATCACAATGCTCCATGGCCCTTGTAAGCACAATGCTCCAGAATTCTTCTCATCACTATGTTCCATGACCGTGTCATCACAATGCTCCATGTCCCTTTTCAGCACAATGCTCCAGAATTCCTGTCATCACAATGTTCCATGACTGTGTCATCACAATGCTCCATGGCCCTTTTCATCACAATGCTCCAGAATTCTTGTCATCACAATGTTCCATACCGTGTCATCACAATGCTCCATGGCCATTGTCATCACAATGCTCCAGAATTCTTATCATCACAATGTTCCATGACCGTGTCATCACAATGCTCCATGGCCCTTGTCATGACAATGCTCCAGAATTCTTCTCATCACAATGTTCCATGGCCGTGTCATCACAATGCTCCATGGCCCTTGTCATCATAATGCTCTAGAATTCTTGTCATTACTATATTCCAAGAACGTGTCATCACAATGCTCTATGGCGCTTGTCATCATAATGCTCCAGAATTCTTGTCATCACAATGTTCCATGACCGTGTCATCACAATGCTCCATGGCCCTTGTCAGCACAATGTTCCATGACACTTTTTGTCACAATACTCCATGACCACTGTCATCACAGTGTTCTCTGCCCATATCATCACAATGTTCCTTGTCACCTTTAATCACAATGCTCCATACACTTTCATCACAATGCTCCAGAAATCTTGTCATCGCAATGTTCCTTGACCATGTCATCACAATGCTCCATGACCCTTGTCATCACAATGATCCAGAATTCTTCTCATCACAATGTTCCATGACCGTGTCATCACAATGCTCCATGACCCTTATCATCACAATGCTCCAGAATTCTTGTCATCAAAATGTTCCATGAACGTATCATCACAATGCTCCATGGCCCTTGTCAGCACAATGCTCCAGAATTCTTCTCATCACTATGTTCCATGACCGTGTCATCACAATGCTCCATGGCCCTTGTGCGCACAATACTCCAGAATTCTTGTCATCACAATGTTCCATGACCGTGTCATCACAATGCTCCATGGCCATTGTCATCACAATGCTCCAGAATTCTTGTCATCACAATGTTCCATGACCGTGTCATCACAATGCTCCATGACCCTTGTCATCACAATGCTCCAGTATTCTTGTCATCACAATGTTCCATGACCGTGTCATCACAATGCTCCATGGCCATTGTCATCACAATGCTCCAGAATTCTTCTCATCACAATGTTCCATGACCGTGTCATCAGAATTCTCCATGGCCATTGTCATCACAATGCTCCAGAATTCTTGTCATAACAATGTTCCATAGCCGTGTCATCACAATGCTCCATGACCCTTGTCATCACAATGCTCCAGAATTCTTGTCATCACAATGTTCCATGACCGTGTCATCACAATGCTCCATGGCCCTTGTCATCACAATGTTCCAGAATTCTTGTCATCACAATGTTCCATACCGTGTCATCACAATGCTCCATGGCCATTGTCATCAC
Source organism: Balaenoptera acutorostrata (assembly GCF_949987535.1). Lineage (NCBI taxonomy): Eukaryota > Metazoa > Chordata > Mammalia > Artiodactyla > Balaenopteridae > Balaenoptera > Balaenoptera acutorostrata. The sequence continues at coordinate 245,011 of NW_026646181.1, forward strand.
AATGCTCCAGAATTCTTGGCATCACAATGTTCCATGGCCGTGTCATCACAATGCTCCATGGCCCTTGACATCACAATGCTCCAGAATTCTTGTCATCACAATGTTCCATGGCCGTGTCATCACAATGCTCCATGGCCCTTGTCATCATAATGCTCTAGAATTCTTGTCATTACTATATTCCATGAACGTGTCATCACAATGCTCTATGGCGCTTGTCATCAGAATGCTCCAGAATTCTTGTCATCACAATGTTCCATACCGTGTCATCACAATGCTCCATGGCCATTGTCATCACAATGCTCCAGAATTCTTGTCATCAAAATGTTCCATGACCGTGTCATCACAATGCTCCATGGCCCTTGTCATCACAATGCTCCAGAATTCTTCTCATCACATTGTTCCATGACCGTGTCATCACAATGCTCGATGGCCCTTTTCAGCACTATGCTCCAGAATTCCTGTCATCACAATGTTCCATGACCGTGTCATCACAATGCTCCATGGCCCTTTTCATCACAATGCTCCAGAATTCTTTTCATCACAATGTTCCATACCGTGTCATCACAATGCTCCATGGCCATTGTCATCACAATGCTCCAGAATTCTTGTCATCACAATGTTCCATGACCGTGTCATCACAATGCTCCATGGCCCTTGTCAGCACAATGTTCCATGACACTTTTTGTCACAATACTCCATGACCACTGTCATCACAGTGTTCTCTGCCCATATCATCACAATGTTCCTTGTCACCTTTAATCACAATGCTCCATACCCTTTCATCACAATGCTCCAGAAATCTTGTCATCGCAATGTTCCTTGACCATGTCATCACAATGCTCCATGACCCTTGTCATCACAATGATCCAGAATTCTTCTCATCACAATGTTCCATGACCGTGTCATCACAATGCTCCATGACCCTTATCATCACAATGCTCCAGAATCCTTGTCATCAAAATGTTCCATGAACGTATCATCACAATGCTCCATGGCCCTTGTAAGCACAATGCTCCAGATTTCTTCTCATCACTATGTTCCATGACCGTGTCATCACAATGCTCCATGGCCCTTGTCCGCACAATACTCCAGAATTCTTGTCATCACAATGTTCCATGACCGTGTCATCACAATGCTCCATGACCCTTGTCATCACAATGCTCCAGAATTCTTGTCATCACAATGTTCCATGACCGTGTCATCACTATGCTCCATGGCCCTTGTCATCACAATGTTCCAGAATTCTTGTCATCACAATGTTCCATACCGTGTCATCACAATGCTCCATGGCCATTGTCATCACAATGCTCCAGAATTCTTGGCATCACAATGTTCCATGGCCGTGTCATCACAATGCTCCATGGCCCTTGACATCACAATGCTCCAGAATTCTTGTCATCACAATGTTCCATGGCCGTGTCATCACAATGCTCCATGGCCCTTGTCATCATAATGCTCTAGAATTCTTGTCATTACTATATTCCATGAACGTGTCATCACAATGCTCTATGGCGCTTGTCATCAGAATGCTCCAGAATTCTTGTCATCACAATGTTCCATACCGTGTCATCACAATGCTCCATGGCCATTGTCATCACAATGCTCCAGAATTCTTGTCATCACAATGTTCCATGACCGTGTCATCACAATGCTCCATGGCCCTTGTCATCACAATGCTCCAGAATTCTTTTCATCACAATGTTCCATACCGTGTCATCACAATGCTCCATGGCCATTGTCATCACAATGCTCCAGAATTCTTGTCATCACAATGTTCCATGACCGTGTCATCACAATGCTCCATGGCCCTTGTCAGCACAATGTTCCATGACACTTTTTGTCACAATACTCCATGACCACTGTCATCACAGTGTTCTCTGCCCATATCATCACAATGTTCCTTGTCACCTTTAATCACAATGCTCCATACCCTTTCATCACAATGCTCCAGAAATCTTGTCATCGCAATGTTCCTTGACCATGTCATCACAATGCTTCATGACCCTTGTCATCACAATGATCCAGAATTCTTCTCATCACAATGTTCCATGACCGTGTCATCACAATGCTCCATGACCCTTATCATCACAATGCTCCAGAATTCTTGTCATCAAAATGTTCCATGAACGTATCATCACAATGCTCCATGGCCCTTGTAAGCACAATGCTCCAGAATTCTTCTCATCACTATGTTCCATGACCGTGTCATCACAATGCTCCATGGCCCTTGTCCGCACAATACTCCAGAATTCTTGTCATCACAATGTTCCATGACCGTGTCATCACAATGCTCCATGGCCCTTGTCATGACAATGCTCCAGAATTCTTCTCATCACAATGTTCCATGACCGTGTCATCACAATGCTCCATGACCCTTGTCATCACAATGCTCCAGTATTCTTGTCATCACAATGTTCCATGACCGTGTCATCACAATGCTCCATGGCCATTGTCATCACAATGCTCCAGAATTCTTCTCATCACAATGTTCCATGACCGTGTCATCAGAATTCTCCATGGCCATTGTCATCACAATGCTCCAGAATTCTTGTCATCAAAATGTTCCATAGCCGTGTCATCACAATGCTCCATGACCCTTGTCATCACAATGCTCCAGAATTCTTGTCATCACAATGTTCCATGACCGTGTCATCACAATGCTCCATGGCCCTTGTCCGCACAATACTCCAGAATTCTTCTCATCACTATGTTCCATGACCGTGTCATCACAATGCTCCATGGCCCTTGTCCGCACAATACTCCAGAATTCTTGTCATCACAATGTTCCATGACCGTGTCATCACAATGCTCCATGGCCCTTGTCATGACAATGCTCCAGAATTCTTCTCATCACAATGTTCCATGACCGTGTCATCACAATGCTCCATGACCCTTGTCATCACAATGCTCCAGAATTCTTGTCATCACAATGTTCCATGACCGTGTCATCACAATGCTCCATGGCCCTTGTCCGCACAATACTCCAGAATTCTTCTCATCACTATGTTCCATGACCGTGTCATCACAATGCTCCATGACCCTTGTCATCACAATTCTCCAGTATTCTTGTCATCACAATGTTCCATGACCGTGTCATCACAATGCTCCATGGCCATTGTCATCACAATGCTCCAGAATTCTTCTCATCACAATGTTCCATGACCGTGTCATCAGAATTCTCCATGGCCATTGTCATCACAATGCTCCAGAATTCTTGTCATCAAAATGTTCCATAGCCGTGTCATCACAATGCTCCATGACCCTTGTCATCACAATGCTCCAGAATTCTTGTCATCACAATGTTCCATGACCGTGTCATCACAATGCTCCATGGCCCTTGTAAGCACAATGCTCCAGAATTCTTCTCATCACTATGTTCCATGACCGTGTCATCACAATGCTCCATGGCCCTTGTCATGACAATGCTCCAGAATTCTTCTCATCACAATGTTCCATGACCGTGTCATCACAATGCTCCATGACCCTTGTCATCACAATGCTCCAGTATTCTTGTCATCACAATGTTCCATGACCGTGTCATCACAATGCTCCATGGCCATTGTCATCACAATGCTCCAGAATTCTTCTCATCACAATGTTCCATGACCGTGTCATCAGAATTCTCCATGGCCATTGTCATCACAATGCTCCAGAATTCTTGTCATAACAATGTTCCATAGCCGTGTCATCACAATGCTCCATGACCCTTGTCAGCACAATGCTCCAGAATTCTTGTCATCACAATGTTCCATGACCGTGTCATCACAATGCTCCATGGCCCTTGTCATGACAATGCTCCAGAATACTTCTCATCACAATGTTCCATGACCGTCTCATCACAAGGCTCCATGGCCATTGTCATCACAATGCTCCAGAATTCTTGTCATCACAATGTTCTATGACCGTGTCATCACAATGCCCCATGGCCCTTGTCATGACAATGCTCCAGAATTCTTCTCATCAAAATGTTCCATGACCATGTCATCACAATGCTCCATGTCCATTGTCATCACAATGCTCCCGAATTCTTGTCATCAAAATGTTCCATGGCCCTGTCATCACAATGCTCCATGGCCCTTGTCATCATAATGCTCCAGCATACTTATCATCACAATGTTCCATGACCGTGTCATCAAAATGATCCATGGCCCTTGTCAGCACAATGTTCCATGACACTTTTTGTCACAATACTCCATGACCACTGTCATCACAGAGTTTTCTGCCCATATCATCACAATGTTCCTTGTCACCTTTAATCACAATGCTCCATGCCCTTTCATCACAATGCTCCAGAATTCTTAACATCACAATGTTCCATGACCGTGTCATCACAATGCTCCATGGCCATTGTCATCACAATGCTCCAGAATTCTTGTCATCACAATGTTCTATGACCGTGTCATCACAATGCTCCATGGCACTTTTCAGCACAATGCTCCAGAATTCTTCTCATCAAAATGTTCCATGACCGTGTCATCACAATGCTCCATGGCCCTTGTCATCACAATGCTCCAGATTTCTTGTCATCACAATGTTCCATGACCGTGTCATCACAATGCTCCATGGCCCTTGTCATGACAATACTCCAGAATTCTTCTCATCACAATGTTCCATGACCGTGTCATCACAATGCTCCATGGCCATTGTCATCACAATGTTCTAGAATTCTTGTCATCACAATGTTTCATGGCCGTGTCATCACAATGCTCCATGGCCCTTGTCATCATAATGCTCCAGAATTCTTGTCATCAAAATGTTCCATGACCATATCATCACAATGCTCCATGGCCCTTGTCATGACAATGCTCCAGAATTCTTCTCATCACAATGTTCCATGACCGTGTCATCAAAATGCTCCATGGCCATTGTCATCACAATGCTCCAGAATTCTTGTCATCACAATGTTCCATGGCCGTGTCATCACAATGCTCCATGGCCATTGTCATCACAATGCTCCAGATTTCTTGTCATCACAATGTTCCATGACCGTGTCATCACAATGTTCCATCGCCTTTGTCATCAGAATGCTCCAGAATTCTTGTCATCACAATGTTCCATGACCGTGTCATCACAATGCTCCATGCCCCTAGTCATCACAATGCTCCAGAATTCTTGTCATCACAATGTTCCATGGCCGTGTCATCACAATGCTCCATGGCCCTTTTCAGCACAATGCTCCAGAATTCTTCTCATCACAATGTTCCATGACCGTATCATCACAATGCTCCATGGCTGTCATCAGCACAATGCTCCAGAATTCTTGTCATCACAATGTTCCATGACTGTGTCATCACAATGCTCCAGAATTCTTCTCATCACAATGTTTCTTGACCGTGTCAACAAAATGCTCCATGGCCACTGTCATCACAATGCTCCAGAATTCTTGTCATCACAATATTCCATGGCCGTGTCATCACAATGCTCCTTGGGCCTTGTCATCATAATGCTCCAGAATTCTTGTAATTACTATATTCCATGAACGTGTCATCACAATGCTCTATGGCGCTTGTCATCAGAATGCTCCAGAATTCTTGTCCTCACAATATTCCATGACCGTGTCATCACAATGCTCCATCGCATTTGTCATCACAATGCTCCAGAATTCTTCTCATCACAATGTTACTTGACCGTGTCAACAAAATCCTCCATGGCCACTGTCATCACAATGCTCCAGAATTCTTGTCATCACAATGTTCCATGACCGTGTCATCACAATGCTCCATGGCCCTTGTCAGCACAATGTTCCATGACACTTTTTGTCACAATATTCCATGACCACTGTCATCACAGAGTTCTCTGCCCATATCATCACAATGTTCCTTGTCACCTTTAATCACAATGCTCCATGCCCTTTCATCACAATGCTCCATAAATCTTGTCATCGCAATGTTCCTTGACCATGTCATCACAATGCTCCATGACCCTTGTCATCACAATGATCCAGAATTCTTCTCATCACAATGTTCCTTGACCGTGTCCTCACAATGCTCCATGGCTCTTGTCATCACAATGCTCCAGAATACTTGTCATCACAATGTTCCATGACCGTGTCATCACAATGCTCCATGGCCCTTGTCATGACAATGCTCCAGAATTATTCTCATCACAATGTTCCATGACCGTGTCATCACAATGCTCCATGGCCATTGTCATAACAATGCTCCAGAATTCTTGTCATCAAAATGTTCCATGGCCGTGTCATCACAATGCTCCATGGCCCTTGTCATCACAATGCTTCGGAATTCTTCTCATCACATTGTTCCATGACCGTGTCATCACAATGCTCGATGGCCCTTTTCAGCACAATGCTCCAGAATTCCTATCATCACAATGTCCATAACCGTGTCATCAGAATGCTCCATGGCCCTTGTCATGACAATGCTCAGAATTCTTCTCATCACAATGTTCCATGACCGTATCATCACAATGCTCCATGGCCCTTGTCAGCACAATGCTCCAGAATTCTTGTCATCACAATGTTCCCTGTCCGTGTCATCACAATGCTCCTTGGCCCTTGTCATCACAATGCTCCAGAATTCTTATCATCACAATGTTCCATGACCGTGTCATCACAATGCTCCATGGCCCTTGTCATCACAATGCTCCAGAATTCTTGTCATCACAATGTTCCATGACCGTGTCATCACAATGCTCCATGGCCCTTGTTAGCACAATGCTCCAGAATTCTTCTCATCACAATGTTCCATGACCGTGTCATCACAATGCTCCATGGCCCTTGTCATCACAATGCTCCAGAATTCTTGTCATCACAATGTTCCATGACAGTGTCATCACAATGCTCCATGGCCATTGTCATCACAATGCTCCAGAATTCTTGTCATCAAAATGTTCCATGGCCGTGTCATCACAATGCTCCCTGGCCCTTGTCATGACAATGCTCAGAATTCTTCTCATCACAATGTTCCATGACCGTATCATCACAATGCTCCATGGCTCTTGTCAGCACAATGCTCCAGAATTCTTGTCATCACAATGTTCCCTGTCCGTGTCATCACAATGCTCCTTGGCCCTTGTCATCACAATGCTCCAGAATTCTTGTCATCACAATGTTCCATGACCGTGTCATCACAATGCTCCATGGCCCTTGTCATCACAATGCTCCAGAATTCTTGTCATCACAATGTTCCATGACCGTGTCATCACAATGCTCCTTGGCCCTTGTTAGCACAATGCTCCAGAATTCTTCTCATCACAATGTTCCATGACCGTGTCATCAAAATGCTCCATGGCCCTTGTCATCACAATGCTCCAGAATTCTTGTCATCACAATGTTCCATACCGTGTCATCACAATGCTCCATGGCAATTGTCATCACAATGCTCCAGAATTCTTGTCATCACAATGGTCCATGGCCGTGTCATCACAATGTTCCATGGCCCTTGTCATTACAATGCTCCAGAATTCTTGTCATCACAATGTTCCATACCGTGTCATCACAATGCTCCATGGCCCTTGTCATCACAATGCTCCAGAATTCTTGTCATCACAATGTTCCATACCGTGTCATCACAATGCTCCATGGCCCTTGTCATCACAATGCTCCAGAATTCTTCTCATCACAATGTTCCATGACCGTGTCATCACAATGCTCCATGGCACTTGTCATGACAATGCTCCAGAATTCTTCTCATCACAATGTTCCATGACCGTGTCATCACAATGCTCCATGGCCCTTGTCATCACAATGCTCGGGAATTCTTCTCATCACATTGTTCCATGACCGTGTCATCACAATGCTCCATGTCCGTTTTCAGCACAATGCTCCAGAATTCCTGTCATCACAATGTTCCATGACCGTGTCATCACAATGCTCCATGGACCTTGTCATCACAATGCTCCAGAATTCTTGTCATCACAATGTTCCATACCGTGTCATCACAATGCTCCATGGCCATTGTCATCACAATGCTCCACAATTCTTATCATCACAATGTTCCATGACCGTGTCATCACAATGCTCCATGGCCCTTGTCATGACAATGCTCCAGAATTCTTCTCATCACAATGTTCCATGACCGTGTCATCACAATGCTCCATGGCCATTGTCATGACAATGCTCCAGAATGCTTATCATCAAAATGTTCCATGATCGTGTCATCACAATGCTCCATGGCCATTGTCATCACAATGATCCAGAATTCTTGTCATCACAATGTTCCTTGACCGTGTCATCACAATGCTCCATGGCCCTTGTCATCACAATGCTCCAGAATTCTTGTCATCACAATGTTCCATGACCGTGTCATCACAATGCTCCATGGCCCTTGTCAGCACAATGTTCCATGACACTTTTTGTCACAATACTCCATGACCACTGTCATCACAGAGTTCTCTGCACATATCATCACAATGTTCCTTGTCACCTTTAATCACAATGCTCCATGCCCTTTCATCACAATGCTCCAGAAATCTTGTCATCGCAATGTCCCTTGACCATGTCATCACAATGCTCCATGACCCTTGTCATCACAATGCTCCAGAATTCTTCTCATCACAATGTTCCATGACCGTGTCATCACAATGCTCCATGACCCTTATCATCACAATGCTCCAGAATTCTTGTAATCAAAATGTTCCATGAACGTATCATCACAATGCTCCATGGCCCTTGTCAGCACAATGCTCCAGAATTCTTCTCATCATTAAGTTCCATGACCGTGTCATCACAATGCTCCATGGCCCTTGTCCGCACAATGCTCCAGAATTCTTGTCATTACAATGTTCCATGACCGTGTCATCACAATGCTCCATGGCCCTTGTCATGACAATGCTCCAGAATTCTTCTCATCACAATGTTCCATGACCGTGTCATCACAATGCTCCATGGCCATTGTCATCACAATGCTCCAGAATTCTTGTCATAACAATGTTCCATAGCCGTGTCATCACAATGCTCCATGACCCTTGTCATCACAATGCTCCAGAATTCTTGTCATCACAATGTTCCATGACCGTGTCATCACAATGCTCCATGGCCCTTGTCATCACAATGTTCCAGAATTCTTGTCATCACAATGTTCCATACCGTGTCATCACAATGCTCCATGGCCATTGTCATCACAATGCTCCAGAATTCTTGGCATCACAATGTTCCATGGCCGTGTCATCACAATGCTCCATGGCCCTTGACATCACAATGCTCCAGAATTCTTGTCATCACAATGTTCCATGGCCGTGTCATCACAATGCTCCATGGCCCTTGTCATCATAATGCTCTAGAATTCTTGTCATTACTATATTCCATGAACGTGTCATCACAATGCTCTATGGCGCTTGTCATCAGAATGCTCCAGAATTCTTGTCATCACAATGTTCCATACCGTGTCATCACAATGCTCCATGGCCATTGTCATCACAATGCTCCAGAATTCTTGTCATCACAATGTTCCATGACCGTGTCATCACAATGCTCCCGAATTCTTGTCTTCACAATGTTCCATGACCGTGTCATCACAATGCTCCATGGCCCTTGTTAGCACAATGCTCCAGAATTATTCTCATCACAATGTTCCATGACCGTGTCATCACAATGCTCCATGGCCCTTGTCATCACAATGCTCCAGAATTCTTCTCATCACATTGTTCCATGACCGTGTCATCACAATGCTCGATGGCCCTTTTCAGCACAATGGTCCAGAATTCCTGTCATCACAATGTTCCATGACCGTGTCATCACAATGCTCCATGGCCCTTGTCATCACAATGCTCCAGAATTCTTTTCATCACAATGTTCCATACCGTGTCATCACAATGCTCCATGGCCATTGTCATCACAATGCTCCAGAATTCTTGTCATCACAATGTTCCATGACCGTGTCATCACAATGCTCCATGGCCCTTGTCAGCACAATGTTCCATGACACTTTTTGTCACAATACTCCATGACCACTGTCATCACAGTGTTCTCTGCCCATATCATCACAATGTTCCTTGTCACCTTTAATCACAATGCTCCATACCCTTTCATCACAATGCTCCAGAAATCTTGTCATCGCAATGTTCCTTGACCATGTCATCACAATGCTCCATGACCCTTGTCATCACAATGATCCAGAATTCTTCTCATCACAATGTTCCATGACCGTGTCATCACAATGCTCCATGACCCTTATCATCACAATGCTCCAGAATTCTTGTCATCAAAATGTTCCATGAACGTATCATCACAATGCTCCATGGCCCTTGTAAGCACAATGCTCCAGAATTCTTCTCATCACTATGTTCCATGACCGTGTCATCACAATGCTCCATGGCCCTTGTCCGCACAATACTCCAGAATTCTTGTCATCACAATGTTCCATGACCGTGTCATCACAATGCTCCATGGCCCTTGTCATGACAATGCTCCAGAATTCTTCTCATCACAATGTTCCATGACCGTGTCATCACAATGCTCCATGACCCTTGTCATCACAATGCTCCAGTATTCTTGTCATCACAATGTTCCATGACCGTGTCATCACAATGCTCCATGGCCATTGTCATCACAATGCTCCAGAATTCTTCTCATCACAATGTTCCATGACCGTGTCATCACAATGCTCCACGGCTATTGTCATCACAATGCTCCAGAATTCTTGTCATCACAATGTTCCATGGCCGTGTCATCACAATGCTCCATGGCCCTTGTCAGCACAATGCTCCAGAATTATTCTCATCACAATGTACCATGACCGTTTCATCACAATGCTCCATGGCCATTGTCATCACAATGCTCCAGAATTCTTGTCATCACAATGTTCCATGACCGTGTCATCACAATGCTCCATGGCCCTTGTCAGCACAATGTTCCATGACACTTTTTGTCACAATATTCCATGACCACTGTCATCACAGAGTTCTCTGCCCATATCATCACAATGTTCCTTGTCACCTTTAATCACAATGCTCCATGCCCTTTCATCACAATGCTCCATAAATCTTGTCATCGCAATGTTCCTTGACCATGTCATCACAATGCTCCATGACCCTTGTCATCACAATGATCCAGAATTCTTCTCATCACCATGTTCCTTGACCGTGTCCTCACAATGCTCCATGGCTCTTGTCATCACAATGCTCCAGAATACTTGTCATCACAATGTTCCATGACCGTGTCATCACAATGCTCCATGGCCCTTGTCATGACAATGCTCCAGAATTATTCTCATCACAATGTTCCATGACCGTGTCATCACAATGCTCCATGGCCATTGTCATAACAATGCTCCAGAATTCTTGTCATCAAAATGTTCCATGGCCGTGTCATCACAATGCTCCTTGGCCCTTGTCATCACAATGATCCAGAATTCTTATCATCACAATGTTCCATGACCGTGTCATCACAATGCTCCATGGCCCTTGTCATCACAATGCTCCAGAATTCTTGTCATCACAATGTTCCATGACCGTGTCATCACAATGCTCCATGGCCCTTGTTAGCACAATGCTCCAGAATTCTTCTCATCACAATGTTCCATGACCGTGTCATCACAATGCTCCATGGCCCTTGTCATCACAATGCTCCAGAATTCTTGTCATCACAATGTTCCATGACAGTGTCATCACAATGCTCCATGGCCATTGTCATCACAATGCTCCAGAATTCTTGTCATCAAAATGTTCCATGGCCGTGTCATCACAATGCTCCCTGGCCCTTGTCATGACAATGCTCAGAATTCTTCTCATCACAATGTTCCATGACCGTATCATCACAATGCTCCATGGCTCTTGTCAGCACAATGCTCCAGAATTCTTGTCATCACAATGTTCCCTGTCCGTGTCATCACAATGCTCCTTGGCCCTTGTCATCACAATGCTCCAGAATTCTTGTCATCACAATGTTCCATGACCGTGTCATCACAATGCTCCATGGCCCTTGTCATCACAATGCTCCAGAATTCTTGTCATCACAATATTCCATGACCGTGTCATCACAATGCTCCTTGGCCCTTGTTAGCACAATGCTCCAGAATTCTTCTCATCTCAATGTTCCATGACCGTGTCATCAAAATGCTCCATGGCCCTTGTCATCACAATGCTCCAGAATTCTTGTCATCACAATGTTCCATACCGTGTCATCACAATGCTCCATGGCAATTGTCATCACAATGCTCCAGAATTCTTGTCATCACAATGGTCCATGGCCGTGTCATCACAATGTTCCATGGCCCTTGTCATTACAATGCTCCAGAATTCTTGTCATCACAATGTTCCATACCGTGTCATCACAATGCTCCATGGCCCTTGTCATCACAATGCTCCAGAATTCTTGTCATCACAATGTTCCATACCGTGTCATCACAATGCTCCATGGCCCTTGTCATCACAATGCTCCAGAATTCTTCTCATCACAATGTTCCATGACCGTGTCATCACAATGCTCCATGGCCCTTGTCATGACAATGCTCCAGAATTCTTCTCATCACAATGTTCCATGACCGTGTCATCACAATGCTCCATGGCCCTTGTCATCACAATGCTCGGGAATTCTTCTCATCACATTGTTCCATGACCGTGTCATCACAATGCTCCATGTCCGTTTTCAGCACAATGCTCCAGAATTCCTGTCATCACAATGTTCCATGACCGTGTCATCACAATGCTCCATGGACCTTGTCATCACAATGCTCCAGAATTCTTGTCATCACAATGTTCCATACCGTGTCATCACAATGCTCCATGGCCATTGTCATCACAATGCTCCACAATTCTTATCATCACAATGTTCCATGACCGTGTCATCACAATGCTCCATGGCCCTTGTCATGACAATGCTCCAGAATTCTTCTCATCACAATGTTCCATGACCGTGTCATCACAATGCTCCATGGCCATTGTCATGACAATGCTCCAGAATTCTTATCATCAAAATGTTCCATGATCGTGTCATCACAATGCTCCATGGCCATTGTCATCACAATGCTCCAGAATTCTTGTCATCACAATGTTCCTTGACCGTGTCATCACAATGCTCCATGGCCCTTGTCATCACAATGCTCCAGAATTCTTGTCATCACAATGTTCCATGACCGTGTCATCACAATGCTCCATGGCCCTTGTCAGCACAATGTTCCATGACACTTTTTGTCACAATACTCCATGACCACTGTCATCACAGAGTTCTCTGCACATATCATCACAATGTTCCTTGTCACCTTTAATCACAATGCTCCATGCCCTTTCATCACAATGCTCCAGAAATCTTATCATCGCAATGTCCCTTGACCATGTCATCACAATGCTCCATGACCCTTGTCATCACAATGCTCCAGAATTCTTCTCATCACAATGTTCCATGACCGTGTCATCACAATGCTCCATTACCCTTATCATCACAATGCTCCAGAATTCTTGTAATCAAAATGTTCCATGAACGTATCATCACAATGCTCCATGGCCCTTGTCAGCACAATGCTCCAGAATTCTTCTCATCATTAAGTTCCATGACCGTGTCATCACAATGCTCCATGGCCCTTGTCCGCACAATGCTCCAGAATTCTTGTCATTACAATGTTCCATGACCGTGTCATCACAATGCTCCATGGCCCTTGTCATGACAATGCTCCAGAATCCTTCTCATCACAATGTTCCATGACCGTGTCATCACAATGCTCCATGGCCATTGTCATCACAATGCTCCAGAATTCTTGTCATAACAATGTTCCATAGCCGTGTCATCACAATGCTCCATGACCCTTGTCATCACAATGCTCCAGAATTCTTGTCATCACAATGTTCCATGACCGTGTCATCACAATGCTCCATGGCCCTTGTCATCACAATGTTCCAGAATTCTTGTCATCACAATGTTCCATACCATGTCATCACAATGCTCCATGGCCATTGTCATCACAATGCTCCAGAATTCTTGGCATCACAATGTTCCATGGCCGTGTCATCACAATGCTCCATGGCCCTTGACATCACAATGCTCCAGAATTCTTGTCATCACAATGTTCCATGGCCGTGTCATCACAATGCTCCATGGCCCTTGTCATCATAATGCTCTAGAATTCTTGTCATTACTATATTCCATGAACGTGTCATCACAATGCTCTATGGCGCTTGTCATCAGAATGCTCCAGAATTCTTGTCATCACAATGTTCCATACCGTGTCATCACAATGCTCCATGGCCATTGTCATCACAATGCTCCAGAATTCTTGTCATCACAATGTTCCATGACCGTGTCATCACAATGCTCCCGAATTCTTGTCTTCACAATGTTCCATGACCGTGTCATCACAATGCTCCATGGCACTTGTCATGACAATGCTCCAGAATTCTTCTCATCACAATGATCCATGACCGTGTCATCACAATGCTCCATGGCCATTTTCATCACAATGCTCCAGAATTCTTCTCATCACAATGTTCCATGGCCGTGTCATCACAATGCTCCATGGCCCTTGTTAGCACAATGCTCCAGAATTATTCTCATCACAATGTTCCATGACCGTGTCATCACAATGCTCCATGGCCCTTGTCATCACAATGCTCCAGAATTCTTCTCATCACATTGTTCCATGACCGTGTCATCACAATGCTCGATGGCCCTTTTCAGCACAATGCTCCAGAATTCCTGTCATCACAATGTTCCATGACCGTGTCATCACAATGCTCCATGGCCCTTGTCATCACAATGCTCCAGAATACTTTTCATCACAATGTTCCATACCGTGTCATCACAATGCTCCATGGCCATTGTCATCACAATGCTCCAGAATTCTTGTCATCACAATGTTCCATGACCGTGTCATCACAATGCTCCATGGCCCTTGTCAGCACAATGTTCCATGACACTTTTTGTCACAATACTCCATGACCACTGTCATCACAGTGTTCTCTGCCCATATCATCACAATGTTCCTTGTCACCTTTAATCACAATGCTCCATACCCTTTCATCACAATGCTCCAGAAATCTTGTCATCGCAATGTTCCTTGACCATGTCATCACAATGCTCCATGACCCTTGTCATCACAATGATCCAGAATTCTTCTCATCACAATGTTCCATGACCGTGTCATCACAATGCTCCATGACCCTTATCATCACAATGCTCCAGAATTCTTGTCATCAAAATGTTCCATGAACGTATCATCACAATGCTCCATGGCCCTTGTAAGCACAATGCTCCAGAATTCTTCTCATCACTATGTTCCATGACCGTGTCATCACAATGCTCCATGGCCCTTGTCCGCACAATACTCCAGAATTCTTCTCATCACAATGTTCCATGACCGTGTCATCACAATGCTCCATGACCCTTGTCATCACAATGCTCCAGTATTCTTGTCATCACAATGTTCCATGACCGTGTCATCACAATGCTCCATGGCCATTGTCATCACAATGCTCCAGAATTCTTCTCATCACAATGTTCCATGACCGTGTCATCAGAATTCTCCATGGCCATTGTCATCACAATGCTCCAGAATTCTTGTCATCAAAATGTTCCATGGCCGTGTCATCACAATGCTCCATGGCCCTTGTTAGCACAATGCTCCAGAATTCTTGTCATCACAATGTTCCATGACCGTGTCATCACAATGCTCCATGGCCCTTTTCATCACAATGCTCCGGAATTCTTCTCATCACATTGTTCCATGACCGTGTCATCACAATGCTCCATGGCCCTTGTCATGACAATGCTCCAGAATTCTTCTCATCACAATGTTCCATGACCGTGTCATCACAATGCTCCATGGCCCTTGTCATCACAATGCTCGGGAATTCTTCTCATCACATTGTTCCATGACCGTGTCATCACAATGCTCCATGTCCCTTTTCAGCACAATGCTCCAGAATTCCTGTCATCACAATGTTCCATGACTGTGTCATCACAATGCTCCATGGCCCTTGTCATCACAATGCTCCAGAATTCTTGTCATCACAATGTTCCATACCGTGTCATCACAATGCTCCATGCCCATTGTCATCACAATGCTCCAGAATTCTTATCATCACAATGTTCCATGACCGTGTCATCACAATGCTCCATGGCCCTTGTCATGACAATGCTCCAGAATTCTTCTCATCACAATGTTCCATGACCGAGTCATCACAATGCTCCATGGCCCTTGTCATGACAATGCTCCAGAATTCTTATCATCACAATGTTCCATGATCGTGTCATCACAATGCTCCATGGCCATTGTCATCACAATGCTCCAGAATTCTTGTCATCACAATGTTCCTTGACCGTGTCATCACAATGCTCCATGGCCCTTGTCATCACAATGCTCCAGAATTCTTGTCATCACAATGTTCCATGACCGTGTCATCACAATGCTCCATGGCCCTTGTCAGCACAATGTTCCATGACACTTTTTGTCACAATACTCCATGACCACTGTCATCACAGAGTTCTCTGCACATATCATCACAATGTTCCTTGTCACCTTTAATCACAATGCTCCATGCACTTTCATCACAATGCTCCAGAAATCTTGTCATCGCAATGTCCCTTGACCATGTCATCACAATGCTCCATGACCCTTGTCATCACAATGCTCCAGAATTCTTGTCATCAAAATGTTCCATGAACGTATCATCACAATGCTCCATGGCCCTTGTCAGCACAATGCTCCAGAATTCTTCTCATCATTAAGTTCCATGACCGTGTCATCACAATGCTCCATGGCCCTTGTCCGCACAATGCTCAAGAATTCTTGTCATTACAATGTTCCATGAACGTGTCATCACAATGCTCCATGGCCCTTGTCATGACAATGCTCCAGAATTCTTCTCATCACAATGTTCCATGACCGTGTCATCACAATGCTCCATGGCCATTGTCATCACAATGCTCCAGAATTCTTGTCATAACAATGTTCCATAGCCGTGTCATCACAATGCTCCATGGCCCTTGTCATCACAATGCTCCAGAATTCTTGTCATCACAATGTTCCATGACCGTGTCATCACAATGCTCCATGGCCCTTGTCATCACAATGTTCCAGAATTCTTGTCATCACAATGTTCCATACCGTGTCATCACAATGCTCCATGGCCCTTGTTATCACAATGCTCCGGAATTCTTCTCATCACATTGTTCCATGACCGTGTCATCACAATGCTCGATGGCCCTTTTCAGCACAATGCTCCAGAATTCCTGTCATCACAATATCCCATGACCGTGTCATCACAATTCTCCATGGCCCTTGTCATCACAATGCTCCAGAATTCTTGTCATCACAATGTTCCATACCGTGTCATCACAATGCTCCATGGCCATTGTCATCACAATGCTCCAGAATTCTTGGCATCACAATGTTCCATGGCCGTGTCATCACAATGCTCCATGGCCCTTGTCATCATAATGCTCTAGAATTCTTGTCATTACTATATTCCATGAACGTGTCATCACAATGCTCTATGGCGCTTGTCATCAGAATGCTCCAGAATTCTTGTCATCACAATGTTACATGACGGTGTCATCACAATGCTCCATCGCCTTTGTCATCAGAATGCTCCAGAATTCTTGTCATCACAATATTCCATGACCGTGTCATCACAATGCTCCAGAATTCTTGTCTTCACAATGTTCCATGACCGTGTCATCACAATGCTCCATGGCACTTGTCATGACAATGCTCCAGAATTCTTCTCATCACAATGTTCCATGACCGTGTCATCACAATGCTCCATGGCCATTTTCATCACAATGCTCCAGAATTCTTCTCATCACAATGTTCCATGGCCGTGTCATCACAATGCTCCATGGCCCTTGTTAGCACAATGCTCCAGAATTATTCTCATCACAATGTTCCATGACCGTGTCATCACAATGCTCCATGGCCCTTGTCATCACAATGCTCCAGAATTCTTCTCATCACATTGTTCCATGACCGTGTCATCACAATGCTCGATGGCCCTTTTCAGCACTATGCTCCAGAATTCCTGTCATCACAATGTTCCATGACCGTGTCATCACAATGCTCCATGGCCCTTGTCATCACAATGCTCCAGAATTCTTTTCATCACAATGTTCCATACCGTGTCATCACAATCCTCCATGGCCATTGTCATCACAATGCTCCAGAATTCTTGTCATCACAATGTTCCATGACCGTGTCATCACAATGCTCCATGGCCTTTGTCAGCACAATGTTCCATGACACTTTTTGTCACAATACTCCATGACCACTGTCATCACAGAGTTCTCTGCCCATATCATCACAATGTTCCTTGTCACCTTTAATCACAATGCTCCATGCCCTTTCATCACAATGCTCCAGAAATCTTGTCATCGCAATGTTCCTTGACCATGTCATCACAATGCTCCATGGCCATTGTCATCACAATGCTCCAGATTTCTTGTCATAACAATGTTCCATGGCCGTGTCATCACAATGCTCCATGACCCTTGTCATCACAATGCTCCAGTATTCTTGTCATCACAATGTTCCATGACCGTGTCATCAGAATTCTCCATGGCCATTGTCATCACAATGCTCCAGAATTCTTGTCATCAAAATGTTCCATGGCCGTGTCATCACAATGCTCCATGGCCCTTGTTAGCACAATGCTCCAGAATTCTTCTCATCACAATGTTCCATGGCCGTGTCATCACAATGCTCCATGGCCCTTGTGATCACAATGCTCCAGAAATCTTGTCATCGCAATGTTCCTTGACCGTGTCATCACAAATCTCCATGAACCTTGTCATCACAATTCTCCAGAATTCTTGTCATCACAATGTTCCATGGCCGTGTCATCACAATGCTCCTTGGCCCTTGTCATCACAATGCTCCAGAAATCATGTCATCACAATGTTCCATGACCGCAGCATCACAATGCTCCATGGCCCTTGTCATGACAATGCTCCAGAATTCTTCTCATCACAATGTTCCATGACCGTGTCATCACAATGCTCCATGGCCCTTGTCATCACAATGCTCCAGAATTCTTGTCATCACAATGTTCCATGACCGTGTCATCACAATGCTCCATGGCCCTTGACATGACAATGCTCTAGAATTCTTCTCATCACAATGTTCCATGACCGTGTCAACAAAATGCTCCATGGCCACTGTCATCACAATGCCCCAGAATTCTTGTCATCACAATGCTCCATGGCCGTGTCATCACAATGCTCCATGGCCCTTGTCATCATAATGCTCCAGAATTCTTGTCATTACTATATTCCATGAATGTGTCATCACAATGCTCTATGGCGCTTGCCATCAGAATGCTACAGAATTCTTGTCATCACAATGTTCCATGACCGTGTCATCACAATGCTCCATCGACTTTGTCATCAGAATGCTCCAGAATTCTTGTCATCACAATGTTCCATGAACGTTTCATCACAATGCTCCATGGCCCTTGTCAGCACAATGCTCCAGAATTCTTGTCATCACAATGTTCCATGACCGTGTCATCACAATGCTCCATAGCCCTTGTCATCACAATGTTCCAGAATTCTTGTCATCAAAATGTTCCATGACCGTATCATCACAATGCTGAATGGCCCTTGTCAGCACAATGCTCCAGAATTCTTCTCATCACAATGTTCCATGACCGTGTCATCACAATGCTCCATGGCCCTTTTCAGCACAATGCTCCAGAATTCCTGTCATCACAATGTTCCATGACCGTGTCATCACAATGCTCCATGGCCCTTGTCATCATAATGCTCCAGAATTCTTGTCATCACAATGTTCCATGACCGTATCATCACAATGCTCCATGGCACTTGTCATGACAATGTTCCAGAATTCTTCTCATCACAATGTTCCATGACCGTGTCAACAAAATGCTCCATGGCCACTGTCATCACAATGCTCCAGAATACTTGTCATCACAATGTTCCATGACCGTGTCATCACAATGCTCCATGGCCCTTGTCATGACAATGCTCCAGAATTCTTCTCATCACAATGTTCCATGACCGTGTCATCACAATGCTGCATGGCCATTGTCATCACAATGCTCCCGAATTCTTGTCATCACAATGTTCCATGGCCCTGTCATCACAATGCTCCATGTACCTTGTCATCATAATGTTCCACAATTCTTGTCATTACAATGTTCCATGACCGTGTCATCACAATGGTCCATGGCCCTTGTCATCACAATGCTGCAGAATTCTTGTCATCATAATGTTCCATGACCGTGTCATCACAATGCTACATGACACTGGTCATCACAGTTCTCCATGACCTTTGTCATCACAATGCTCTATGTCGCTTTTCCTCACAATTCTCAATGACCACTTTAATCACTATGCTCGCTGATCATTTTCATCATATTATTCTAGTGTCATTACAATACCCCATGGCCCCTTTCTTCACAATGCTCCATGATGCCTGTCATCACAATGCTCCATGGCTTTTGTTATCACAATGCTCCAGGACCAGTTTCATCACAATTCTCCATCCCCTTTGTCATCATGGTGCACAATGAAACCTTTCATTAAAATGCTCCATGACACTAGTCATCACAATACTCCATGGCCTTTATCGTCACAATGCTCCCATGCACTTTTCATCACGATATTCCATGAATACTTTCATCACATTGCACCATGACCATTGTCATCACAATAGTCCATACCCTTGTCAAAACAATGCTGCATAATCCCTGTCATCACAATTCTCCATGACTGCTGTCATCACAATAATCCAGGACAAATTTCATCACAGTGCTTCATGCCCCCAGTCATCACAGTGCTCCATGATACCTTTCAGCACAATTCCTAGATGATCAATGTCATCACAATGCCCCATGACACTTGTCATCACAATTCGCTATGACCCTTGTCATCACAATATTCGATGAACCGTGTCATCACAGTGTTCCAGGACACATGTCATCACAATGATCCATATCTACTTCCATCACAATGCTCCAATACCCCTGTCCTCACAATGCTCCATGGCCCCTGTTATCATATTGCTCCATGATCTCTTTCATCACAATGCTCCATGACCACTGTCATCACCATGCCTCATAACGGCTCTCATCTCAATGCTCCATGGCCCCTTTCATCACAATGCCCCATGAACCCTGTCATCACAATGTACCCTGCCCTTTTCATCACAAAGCTCCGTGGGCCCTGTCATCACAATGCTCCATGGCCCTTGTTAGCACAATGCTCCAGAATTATTCTCATCACAATGTTCCATGACCGTGTCATCACAATGCTCCATGGCCCTTGTCATCACAATGCTCCAGAATTCTTCTCATCACATTGTTCCATGACCGTGTCATCACAATGCTCGATGGCCCTTTTCAGCACTATGCTCCAGAATTCCTGTCATCACAATGTTCCATGACCGTGTCATCACAATGCTCCATGGCCCTTGTCATCACAATGCTCCAGAATTCTTTTCATCACAATGTTCCATACCGTGTCATCACAATCCTCCATGGCCATTGTCATCACAATGCTCCAGAATTCTTGTCATCACAATGTTCCATGACCGTGTCATCACAATGCTCCATGGCCTTTGTCAGCACAATGTTCCATGACACTTTTTGTCACAATACTCCATGACCACTGTCATCACAGAGTTCTCTGCCCATATCATCACAATGTTCCTTGTCACCTTTAATCACAATGCTCCATGCCCTTTCATCACAATGCTCCAGAAATCTTGTCATCGCAATGTTCCTTGACCATGTCATCACAATGCTCCATGGCCATTGTCATCACAATGCTCCAGATTTCTTGTCATAACAATGTTCCATGGCCGTGTCATCACAATGCTCCATGACCCTTGTCATCACAATGCTCCAGTATTCTTGTCATCACAATGTTCCATGACCGTGTCATCACAATTCTCCATGGCCCTTTTCATGACAATGCTCCAGAATTCTTCTCATCACAATGTTCCATGACCGTGTCATCAGAATTCTCCATGGCCATTGTCATCACAATGCTCCAGAATTCTTGTCATCAAAATGTTCCATGGCCGTGTCATCACAATGCTCCATGGCCCTTGTTAGCACAATGCTCCAGAATTCTTCTCATCACAATGTTCCATGGCCGTGTCATCACAATGCTCCATGGCCCTTGTGATCACAATGCTCCAGAAATCTTGTCATCGCAATGTTCCTTGACCGTGTCATCACAAATCTCCATGAACCTTGTCATCACAATTCTCCAGAATTCTTGTCATCACAATGTTCCATGGCCGTGTCATCACAATGCTCCTTGGCCCTTGTCATCACAATGCTCCAGAAATCATGTCATCACAATGTTCCATGACCGCAGCATCACAATGCTCCATGGCCCTTGTCATGACAATGCTCCAGAATTCTTCTCATCACAATGTTCCATGACCGTGTCATCACAATGCTCCATGGCCCTTGTCATCACAATGCTCCAGAATTCTTGTCATCACAATGTTCCATGACCGTGTCATCACAATGCTCCATGGCCCTTGACATGACAATGCTCTAGAATTCTTCTCATCACAATGTTCCATGACCGTGTCAACAAAATGCTCCATGGCCACTGTCATCACAATGCCCCAGAATTCTTGTCATCACAATGCTCCATGGCCGTGTCATCACAATGCTCCATGGCCCTTGTCATCATAATGCTCCAGAATTCTTGTCATTACTATATTCCATGAATGTGTCATCACAATGCTCTATGGCGCTTGCCATCAGAATGCTACAGAATTCTTGTCATCACAATGTTCCATGACCGTGTCATCACAATGCTCCATCGACTTTGTCATCAGAATGCTCCAGAATTCTTGTCATCACAATGTTCCATGAACGTTTCATCACAATGCTCCATGGCCCTTGTCAGCACAATGCTCCAGAATTCTTGTCATCACAATGTTCCATGACCGTGTCATCACAATGCTCCATAGCCCTTGTCATCACAATGTTCCAGAATTCTTGTCATCAAAATGTTCCATGACCGTATCATCACAATGCTGAATGGCCCTTGTCAGCACAATGCTCCAGAATTCTTCTCATCACAATGTTCCATGACCGTGTCATCACAATGCTCCATGGCCCTTTTCAGCACAATGCTCCAGAATTCCTGTCATCACAATGTTCCATGACCGTGTCATCACAATGCTCCATGGCCCTTGTCATCATAATGCTCCAGAATTCTTGTCATCACAATGTTCCATGACCGTATCATCACAATGCTCCATGGCACTTGTCATGACAATGTTCCAGAATTCTTCTCATCACAATGTTCCATGACCGTGTCAACAAAATGCTCCATGGCCACTGTCATCACAATGCTCCAGAATACTTGTCATCACAATGTTCCATGACCGTGTCATCACAATGCTCCATGGCCCTTGTCATGACAATGCTCCAGAATTCTTCTCATCACAATGTTCCATGACCGTGTCATCACAATGCTGCATGGCCATTGTCATCACAATGCTCCCGAATTCTTGTCATCACAATGTTCCATGGCCCTGTCATCACAATGCTCCATGTACCTTGTCATCATAATGTTCCACAATTCTTGTCATTACAATGTTCCATGACCGTGTCATCACAATGGTCCATGGCCCTTGTCATCACAATGCTGCAGAATTCTTGTCATCATAATGTTCCATGACCGTGTCATCACAATGCTACATGACACTGGTCATCACAGTTCTCCATGACCTTTGTCATCACAATGCTCTATGTCGCTTTTCCTCACAATTCTCAATGACCACTTTAATCACTATGCTCGCTGATCATTTTCATCATATTATTCTAGTGTCATTACAATACACCATGGCCCCTTTCTTCACAATGCTCCATGATGCCTGTCATCACAATGCTCCATGGCTTTTGTTATCACAATGCTCCAGGACCAGTTTCATCACAATTCTCCATCCCCTTTGTCATCATGGTGCACAATGAAACCTTTCATTAAAATGCTCCATGACACTAGTCATCACAATACTCCATGGCCTTTATCGTCACAATGCTCCCATGCACTTTTCATCACGATATTCCATGAATACTTTCATCACATTGCACCATGACCATTGTCATCACAATAGTCCATACCCTTGTCAAAACAATGCTGCATAATCCCTGTCATCACAATTCTCCATGACTGCTGTCATCACAATAATCCAGGACAATTTTCATCACAGTGCTTCATGCCCCCAGTCATCACAGTGCTCCATGATACCTTTCAGCACAATTCCTAGATGATCAATGTCATCACAATGCCCCATGACACTTGTCATCACAATTCGCTATGACCCTTGTCATCACAATATTCGATGAACCGTGTCATCACAGTGTTCCAGGACACATGTCATCACAATGATCCATATCTACTTCCATCACAATGCTCCAATACCCCTGTCCTCACAATGCTCCATGGCCCCTGTTATCATATTGCTCCATGATCTCTTTCATCACAATGCTCCATGACCACTGTCATCACCATGCCTCATAACGGCTCTCATCTCAATGCTCCATGGCCCCTTTCATCACAATGCCCCATGAACCCTGTCATCACAATGTACCCTGCCCTTTTCATCACAAAGCTCCGTGGGCCCTGTCATCACAATGCTCCATGCCCTTGTCATCAAAATGCTCCAGAACTCTTGTCATCATAATGCTCCATGCCAATGTCATCAAAATGCCCCATGACACTTGTCATCACAATGCTCCATGGCCTTTGCATCACAATGTTCCATGGCCCCTGTCATCACAGTGCTCCATGATACCTTTCATCACAATTCTAGATGACCACTGTCATCACAACGCCCCATGACAGAACTCATCACAATTCACCATGGTCCTTGTCATCACAATGCTCCATGAACCGTGTCATCACAAGGTTCCAGGACACTTGTCATCACAATGATCCAAGATCACATTCATCACAGTGCTCCATGAAACCTGTCATCTCAATGCTCCATAGCCTTTGAATTCACAATGCTCCATGGCCCCTCTAATCACAATTCTCCATGACACCTTTCATCCCAGTGCTCCAAGACCGCTGTCAACACAATGCCCCATGATGCCTGCCATCACAAATCTCCATGGCCTCTCTTACCAAAGAGCTCCATGATCCCTGTCAGCACAATGTTCCATGACAGTTTTCGTCAAAATACTCCATGTCCTATCTCATCACAGAGTTCTCTGCCCATATCATCACAATGTTCCTTGTCACCTTTAATCACAATACTCCATACCCTTTCACCACAATACTCCAGAAATCTTGTCATCGCAATGTTCCTTGACCGTGTCATCACATTTCTCCATGAACCTTGTCATCACAATTCTCCAGAATTCTTGTCATCACAATGTTCCATGGCCGTGTCATCACAATGCTCCATGGCCCTTGTCAGCACAATGCTCCAGAATTCTTCTCATCACAATGTTCCATGGCCGTGTCATCACAATGCTCCACGGCCCTTGTCAGCACAATGCTCCAGAATTCTTCTCATCACAATGTTCCATGACCGTGTCATCACAATGCTCCATGGCCCTTGTCATCACAATGCTCCAGAATTCTTGTCATCACAATGTTCCATGACCGTGTCATCACAATGCTCCATGGCCCTTTTCATCACAATGCTCCAGAATTCTTCTCATCACAAGGTTACATGACCGTGTCAACAAAATGCTCCATGGCCACTGTCATCACAAGCTACAGAATTCTTGTCATCACAATGTTCCATGGCCGTGTCATTACAATGCTCCATGGCCCTTGTCATCATAATGCTCCAGAATTCTTGTAATTACTATATTCCATGAACGTGTCATCACAATGCTCTATGGCGCTTGTCATCAGAATGCTACAGAATTCTTGTCATCACAATATTCCATGACCGGGTCATCACAATGCTCCATCGCCTTTGTCAACAGAATGCTCCAGAATACTTGTCATCACAATGTTCCATGACCGTGTCATCACAATGCTCCATGGCCCTTGTCAGCACAATGCTCCAGAATTCTTGTCATCACAATGTTCCATGACCGTGTCATCACAATGCTCCATGGCCCTTGTCATGACAATGCTCCAGAATTCTTCTCATCACAATGTTCCATGACCGTGTCATCACAATGCTCCATGGCCATTGTCATCACAGTGCTCCCGAATTCTTCTCATCACAATGTACCATGAACGTGTCATCACAATGCCCCATGGCCCTTGTCATGACAATGTTCCAGAATTCTTCTCATAACAATGTTCCATGACCATGTCATCACAATGCTCCATGTCCATTGTCATCACAATGCTCCCGAATTCTTGTCATCACAATGTTCCATGGCCCTGTCATCACAATGCTCCATGGCCCTTGTCATCATAATGCTCCAGAATTCTTGTCATCACAATGTTCCATGACCGTGTCAACAAAATGCTCCATGGCCACTGTCATCCCAATGCTCCAGAATTCTTGTCATCACAATGTTCCATGACCGTGTCATCACAATGCTCCATGTCCATTGTCATCACAATGCTCCATGGCCCTTGTCATCATAATGCTCCAGAATACATGTCATCACAATGTTCTATGACCGTGTCATCACAAGGCTCCATGGCCCTTGTCATCACAATGCTTCAGAATTCTTGTCATCACAATGGTCCATGACCGTGTCATCACAATGCTCCATGGCCCTTGTCATGACAATGCTCCAGAATTCTTCTCATCACAATGTTCCATGACCGTGTCAACAAAATGCTCCATAGCCACTGTCATCACAATGCTCCAGAATTCTTGTCATCACAATGTTCCATGGCCGTGTCATCACAATGCTCCATGGCCTTTTTCATCATAATGCTCCGGAATTCTTCCCATCACATTGTTCCATGACCGTGTCATCACAATGCTCCATGGCCCTTTTCAGCACAATGCTCCAGAATTCCTGTCATCACAATGTTCCATGACCGTGTCATCACAATGCTCCATGGCCCTTGTCATGACAATGCTCCAGAATTCTTGTCATCACAATGTTCCATGGCCGTGTCATCACAATATTCCATGGCCCTTGTCATCATAATGCTCCAGAATTCTTGTCATCCCAATGTTCCATGACCGTGTCATCACAATGCTCCATGGCCCTTGTCATGACAATGCTCCAGAATTCCTGTCATCACAATGTTCCATGACCGTGTCATCACAATGCTCCATGGCCCTTGTCATCACAATGCTCCAGAATTCTTCTCATCACAATGTTCCATGACCGTGTCATCACAATGCTCCATGGCCACTGTCATCACAATGCGCCAGAATTCTTGTCATCACAATGTTCCATGACCGTGTCATCACAATGCTCCATGGCCCTTGTCATGACAATGCTCCAGAATTCTTCTCATCACAATGTTCCATGACCGTGTCATCACAATGCTCTATGGCCATTGTCATCACAATGCTCCATAATTCTTGTCATCACAATGTTCCATGGCCGTGTCATCACAATGCTCCATTGCCCTTGTCATCATAATGCTCCAGAATTCTTGTCATCACAATGTTCCATGGCCGTGTCATCACAGTGCTCCATGGCCCTTGTCAGCACAATGTTCCATGACACATTTTGTCACAATACTCCATGACCACTGTCATCACAGAGTTTTCTGCCCATATCATCACAATGTTCCTTGTCACCTTTAATCACAATGCTCCATGCCCTTTCATCACAATGCTCCAGAAATCTTGTCATCGCTATGTTCCATGACCATGTCATCACAATGGTCCATGGCCCTTGTCAGCAGAATGCTCGAGAATTCCTGTCATCACAATGTTCCATGACCGTGTCCTCACAATGTTACATGACCCTGGTCATCACAGTTCTCCATGACCTTTGTCATCACAATGCTCTATGTCGCTTTTCATCACAATTCTCAATGACCACTTTAATCACTATGCTCGCTGACCATTTTCGTCATATTTCTCTAGTGTCATTACAATACCCCATGGCCCCTTTCTTCACAATGCTCCATGATGCCTGTCATCACAATGCTCCATGGCTTTTGTTATCACAAAGCTCCAGGACCAGTTTCATCACAGTTCTCCATCCCCTTTTTCATCATGGTGCACAATGAAACCTTTCATTAAAATGCTCCATGACACTAGTCATCACAATACTCCATGGCCTTTATCGTCACAATGCTCCCATGCACTTTTCATCACGATGTTCCATGAATACTTTCATCACATTGCTCCATGACCATTGTCATCACAATAGTCCATAACCTTGTCAACACAATGCTGCATAATCCCTGTCATCACAATTCTCCATGACTGCTGTCATCACAATAATCCAGGCCAATTTTCATCACAGTGCTTCATGCCCCCAGTCATCACAGTGCTCCATGATACCTTTCATCACAATTCCTAGATGATCAATGTCATCACAATGCCCCATGACACTTGTCATCACAATTCGCTATGACCCTTGTCATCACAACACTCGATGAACCGTGTCATCACAGTGTTCCAGGACACATGTCATCACAATGATCCATGTCTACTTCCATCACAATGCTCCAATACCCCGTCATCACAATGCTCCATGGCCCCTGTTATCATATTGCTCCATGATCTCTTTCATCACAATGCTCCATGACCACTGTCATCATCACCATGCCTCATAATGGCTCTCATCTCAATGCTCCATGGCCCCTTTCATCACAATGCTCCATGAACCCTGTCATCACAATGTACCCTGCCCTTTTCATCACAAAGCTCCGTGGGCCCTGTCATCACAATGCTCCATGCCCTTGTCATCAAAATGCTCCAGAACTCTTGTCATCATAATGCTCCATGCCAATGTCATCAAAATGCCCCATGACACTTGTCATCACAATGCTCCATGGCCTTTGTCATCACAATGTTCCATGGCCCCTGTCATCACAGTGCTCCATGATACCTTTCATCGCAAATCTAGATGACCACTGTCATCACAATGCCCCATGACAGATGTCATCACAATTCGCCATGGTCCTTGTCATCACAATGCTCCATGAACCGTGTCATCACAAGGTTCCAGGACACTTGTCATCACAATGATCCAAGATCACATTCTTCACAGTGCTCCATGAAACCTGTCATCTCAATGCTCCATAGCCTTTGAATTCACAATGCTCCATGGCCCCTGTAATCACAATGCTCCATGACGCCTTTCATCACAATGCTCCAAGACTGCTGTCAACACAATGCCCCATGATGCCTGCCATCACAAATCTCCATGGCCTCTCTTACCAAAGAGCTCCATGATCCCTGTCGGCACAATGTTCCATGACAGTTTTCGTCACAATACTCCATGTCCTGTCTCATCACAGAGTTCTCTGCCCATATCATCACAATGTTCCTTGTCACCTTTAATCACAATGCCCGATACCCTTTCACAACAATGCTCCAGAAATCTTGTCATCGCAATGTTCCTTGACCGTGTCATCACAATTCTCCATGAACCTTGTCATCACAATTCTCCAGAATTCTTGTCATCACAATGTTCCATGGCCGTGTCATCACAATGCTCCATGGCCCTTGTCATGACAATTCTCCAGAATTCTTGTCATCACAATGTTCCATGGCCGTGTCATCACAATGCTCCATGGCCCTTGTCATGACAATGCTCCAGAATTCTTCTCATCACAATGTTCCATGACCGTGTCATCACAATGCTCCATGGCCATTGTTATCACAATGAGCCATAATTCTTGTCATCACAATGTTCCATGGCCGTGTCATCACAATGATCCATTGCCCTTGTCATCATAATGCTCCAGAATTCTTGTCATCACAATGTTCCATGACCGTATCATCACAATGCTGAATGGCCCTTGTCAGCACAATGCTCCAGGATTCTTCTCTTCACAATGTCCCATGACCGTGTCAACAAAATGCTCCATGGCCACTGTCATCACAATGCTCCAGAATTCTTGTCATCACAATGTTCCATGGCCGTGTCATCACAATGCTCCATGGCCCTTGTCATCAGAATGCTCCAGAATTCTTGTCATCACAATGATCCATGACCGTGTCATCACAATGCTCCATGGCCCTTGTCAGCCCAATGCTCCAGAATTCTTGTCATCACAATGATCCATGACCGTGTCATCACAATGCTCCATGGCCCTTGTCATCACAATGCTCCAGAATACTTGTCATCACAATGTTCAATGACCGTGTCATCACAATGCTCCATGGCCCTTGTCATGAAAATGCTCCATAATTCTTCTCATCACAATGTTCCATGACCGTGTCATCACAATGCTCCATGGCCATTGTCATCACAATGCTCCTGAATTCTTGTCATCACAATGTTCCATGGCCCTGTCATCACAATGCTCCATGGCCCTTGTCATCATAATGCTCCAGAATTCTTGTCATCACAATGTTCCATGACTGTGTCATCACAATGCTCCATGGCCCTTGTCATGACAATGATCCAGAATTCTTCTCATAACAATGTTCCATGACCATGTCATCACAATGCTCCATGGCCATTGTCATCACAATGCTCCCGAATTCTTGTCATCACAATGTTCCATGGCCCTGTCATCACAATGCTCCATGGCCCTTGTCATCATAATCCTCCACAATTCTTGTCATCACAATGTTCCATGACCGTGTCATCACAATGCTCCATGGCCCTTGTCAGCCCAATGCTCCAGAATTCTTGTCATCACAATGTTCCATGACCATGTCATCACAATGCTCCATGGCCATTGTCATCACAATGCTCCCGAATTCTTGTCATCACAATGTTCCATGGCCCTGTCATCACAATGCTCCATGGCCCTTGTCATCATAATCCTCCACAATTCTTGTCATCACAATGTTCCATGGCCCTGTCATCACAATGCTCCATGGCCCTTGTCATCATAATCCTCCACAATTCTTGTCATCACAATGTTCCATGACCGTGTCATCACAATGCTCCATGGCCCTTGTCAGCACAATGATCCAGAATTCTTCTCATCACAATGTTCCATGACCGTGTCATCACAATGTTCCATGGCCCTTGTCATCACAATGCTCCAGAATTCTTGTCATCACAATGTTCCATGACCGTGTCATCACAATGCTCCATGGCCCTTTTCATCACAATGCTCCAGAATTCTTCTCATCACAAGGTTACATGACCGTGTCAACAAAATGCTCCATGGCCACTGTCATTACAAGCTCCAGAATTCTTGTCATCACAATGTTCCATGGCCGTGTCATCACAATGCTCCATGGCCCTTGTCATCATAATGCTCCAGAATTCTTGTAATTACTATATTCCATGAACGTGTCATCACAATGCTCTATGGCGCTTGTCATCAGAATGCTACAGAATTCTTGTCATCACAATGTTCCATGACCGTGTCATCACAATGCTCCATGGCCCTTGTCAGCACAATGCTCCAGAATTCTTGTCATCACAATGTTCCATGACCGTGTCAACAAAATGCTCCATGGCCACTGTCATCACAATGCTCCAGAATTCTTCTCATCACAATGTTCCATGACCGTATCATAACAATGCTCCATGGCCCTTGTCAGCACAATGCTCCAGAATTCTTCTCATCACAATGTTCCATGACCGTGTCATCACAATGCTCCATGGCCCTTGTCATCACAATGCTCCAGAATTCTTGTCATCACAATGTTCCATGACCGTGTCATCACAATGCTCCATGGCCATTGTCATCACAGTGCTCCCGAATTCTTCTCATCACAATGTTCCATGGCCCTGTCATCACAATGCCCCATGGCCCTTGTCATCATAATGCTCCAGAATACTTGTCATCAAAATGTTCCATGACCATGACATCACAATGCTCCATGTCCATTGTCATCACAATGCTCCCGAATTCTTGTCATCACAATGTTCCATGGCCCTGTCATCACAATGCTCCATGGCCCTTGTCATCATAATGCTCCAGAATACTTGTCATCAAAATGTTCCATGACCGTGTCATCACAATGATCCATGGCCCTTGTCAGCACAATATTCCATGACACTTTTTCTCACAATACTCCATGACCACTGTCATCACAGAGTTTTCTGCCCATATCATCACAATGTTCCTTGTCACCTTTAATCACAATGCTCCATGCCCTTTCATCACAATGCTCCAGAGTTCTTCTCATCACAATGTTCCATGACCGTGTCATCACAATGCTCCATGGCCATTGTCATCACAATTCTCCAGAAATCTTGTCATCGCAATGTTCCATGGCCCTGTCATCACAATGCTCCATGGCCCTTGTCTTCATAATGCTCCAGAATTATTGTCATCACAATATTCCATGACCGTATCATCACAATGCTCCATGGCACTTTTCAGCACAATACTCCAGAATTCTTCTCATCAAAATGTTCCATGACCGTATCATCACAATGCTACATGACCCTGGTCATCACAGTTCTCCATGACCTTTGTCATCGCAATTCTCTATGTCGCTTTTCATCACAATTCTCAATGACCACTTTAATCACTATGCTCGCTGACCATTTTCATCATATTTCTCTAGTGTCATTACAATACCCCATGGCCCCTTTCTTCACAATGCTCCATGATGCCTGTCATCACAATGCTCCGTGGCTTTTGTTATCACAATGCTCCAGGACCAGTTTCATCACAATTCTCCATCCCCTTTCTCATCATGGTGCACAATGAAACCTTTCATTAAAATGCTCCATGACACTAGTCATCACAATACTCCATGGCCTTTATCGTCACAATGCTCCCATGCACTTTTCATCACGATGTTCCATGAATACTTTCATCATATTGCTCCATGACCATTGTCATCACAATAGTCCATACCCTTGTCAACACAATGCTGCATAATCCCTGTCATCACAATTCTCCATGACTGCTGTCATCACAATAATCCAGGACAATTTTCATCACAGTGCTTCATGCCCCCAGTCATCACAGTGCTCCATGACACCTTTCATCACAATTCCTAGATGATCAATGTCACACAATGCCCCATGACCCTTGTCATCACAATACTCGATGAACCGTGTCATCACAGTGTTCCAGGACACATGTCATCACAATGATCCATGTCTACTTCCATCACAATGCGCCAATACCCCTGTCATCACAATGCTCCATGGCCCCTGTTATCATATTGCTCCATGATCTCTTTCATCACAATGCTCCATGACCACTGTCATCACCATGCCTCATAACGGATCTCATCTCAATGCTCCATGGCCCCTTTCATCACAATGCTCCATGAACCCTGTCATCACAATGTACCCTGCCCTTTTCATCACAAAACTCTGTGGGCCCTGTCATCACAATGCTCCATGCCCTTGTCATCAAAATGCTTCAGAACTCTTGTCATCATAATGCTCCATGCCAATGTCATCAAAATGCCCCATGACACTTGTCATCACAATGCTCCATGGCCTTTGTCATCACAATGTTCCATGGCCCCTGTCATCACAGTGCTCCATGATACCTTTCATCACAATTCTAGATGACCACTGTCATCACAACGCCCCATGACAGAACTCATCACAATTCACCATGGTCCTTGTCATCACAATGCTCCATGAACCGTGTCATCACAAGGTTCCAGGACACTTGTCATCACAATGATCCAAGATCACATTCATCACAGTGCTCCATGAAACCTGTCATCTCAATGCTCCATAGCCTTTGAATTCACAATGCTCCATGGCCCCTCTAATCACAATTCTCCATGACGCCTTTCATCCCAATGCTCCAAGACCGCTGTCAACACAATGCCCCATGATGCCTGCCATCACAAATCTCCATGGCCTCTCTTACCAAAGAGCTCCATGATCCCTGTCAGCACAATGTTCCATGACAGTTTTCGTCAAAATACTCCATGTCCTATCTCATGACAGAGTTCTCTGCCCATATCATCACAATGTTCCTTGTCACCTTTAATCACAATACTCCATACCCTTTCACCACAATACTCCAGAAATCTTGTCATCGCAATGTTCCTTGACCGTGTCATCACATTTCTCCATGAACCTTGTCATCACAATTCTCCAGAATTCTTGTCATCACAATGTTCCATGGCCGTGTCATCACAATGTTCCATGGCCCTTGTCAGCACAATGCTCCAGAATTCTTCTCATCACAATGTTCCATGACCGTGTCATCACAATGCTCCATGGCCCTTGTCAGCACAATGCTCCAGAATTCTTCTCATCACAATGTTCCATGACCGTGTCATCACAATGTTCCATGGCCCTTGTCATCACAATGCTCCAGAATTCTTGTCATCACAATGTTCCATGACCGTGTCATCACAATGCTCCATGGCCCTTTTCATCACAATGCTCCAGAATTCTTCTCATCACAAGGTTACATGACCGTGTCAACAAAATGCTCCATGGCCACTGTCATTACAAGCTCCAGAATTCTTGTCATCACAATGTTCCATGGCCGTGTCATCACAATGCTCCATGGCCCTTGTCATCATAATGCTCCAGAATTCTTGTAATTACTATATTCCATGAACGTGTCATCACAATGCTCTATGGCGCTTGTCATCAGAATGCTACAGAATTCTTGTCATCACAATGTTCCATGACCGTGTCATCACAATGCTCCATGGCCCTTGTCAGCACAATGCTCCAGAATTCTTGTCATCACAATGTTCCATGACCGTGTCAACAAAATGCTCCATGGCCACTGTCATCACAATGCTCCAGAATTCTTCTCATCACAATGTTCCATGACCGTATCATAACAATGCTCCATGGCCCTTGTCAGCACAATGCTCCAGAATTCTTCTCATCACAATGTTCCATGACCGTGTCATCACAATGCTCCATGGCCCTTGTCATCATAATTCTCCAGAATTCTTGTAATTACTATATTCCATGAACGTGTCATCACAATGCTCTATGGCGCTTGTCATCAGAATGCTACAGAATTCTTGTCATCACAATATTCCATGACCGTGTCATCACAATGCTCCATCGCTTTTGTCATCAGAATGCTCCAGAATACTTGTCATCACAATGTTCCATGACCGTGTCATCACAATGCTCCATGGCCCTTGTCAGCACAATGCTCCAGAATTCTTGTCATCACAATGTTCCATGACCGTGTCATCACAATGCTCCATGGCCCTTGTCATGACAATGCTCCAGAATTCTTCTCATCACAATGTTCCATGACCGTGTCATCACAATGCTCCATGGCCATTGTCATCACAGTGCTCCCGAATTCTTCTCATCACAATGTTCCATGACCGTGTCATCACAATGCCCCATGGCCCTTGTCATGACAATGCTCCAGAATTCTTCTCATAACAATGTTCCATGACCATGTCATCACAATGCTCCATGTCCATTGTAATCACAATGCTCCCGAATTCTTGTCATCACAATGTTCCATGGCCCTGTCATCACAATGCTCCATGGCCCTTGTCATCATAATGCTCCAGAATACTTGTCATCAAAATGTTCCATGACCGTGTCATCACAATGATCCATGGCCCTTGTCAGCACAATATTCCATGACACTTTTTCTCACAATACTCCATGACCACTGTCATCACAGAGTTTTCTGCCCATATCATCACAATGTTCCTTGTCACCTTTAATCACAATGCTCCATGCCCTTTCATCACAATGCTCCAGAGTTCTTCTCATCACAATGTTCCATGACCGTGTCATCACAATGCTCCATGGCCATTGTCATCACAATTCTCCAGAAATCTTGTCATCGCAATGTTCCATGGCCCTGTCATCACAATGCTCCATGGCCCTTGTCTTCATAATGCTCCAGAATTATTGTCATCACAATATTCCATGACCGTATCATCACAATGCTCCATGGCACTTTTCAGCACAATACTCCAGAATTCTTCTCATCAAAATGTTCCATGACCGTATCATCACAATGCTACATGACCCTGGTCATCACAGTTCTCCATGACCTTTGTCATCGCAATTCTCTATGTCGCTTTTCATCACAATTCTCAATGACCACTTTAATCACTATGCTCGCTGACCATTTTCATCATATTTCTCTAGTGTCATTACAATACCCCATGGCCCCTTTCTTCACAATGCTCCATGATGCCTGTCATCACAATGCTCCGTGGCTTTTGTTATCACAATGCTCCAGGACCAGTTTCATCACAATTCTCCATCCCCTTTCTCATCATGGTGCACAATGAAACCTTTCATTAAAATGCTCCATGACACTAGTCATCACAATACTCCATGGCCTTTATCGTCATAATGCTCCCATGCACTTTTCATCACGATGTTCCATGAATACTTTCATCATATTGCTCCATGACCATTGTCATCACAATAGTCCATACCCTTGTCAACACAATGCTGCATAATCCCTGTCATCACAATTCTCCATGACTGCTGTCATCACAATAATCCAGGACAATTTTCATCACAGTGCTTCATGCCCCCAGTCATCAGAGTGCTCCATGACACCTTTCATCACAATTCCTAGATGATCAATGTCACACAATGCCCCATGACACTTGTCATCACAATTCGCTATGACCCTTGTCATCACAATACTCGATGAACCGTGTCATCACAGTGTTCCAGGACACATGTCATCACAATGATCCATATCTACTTCCATCACAATGCTCCAATACCCCTGTCATCACAATGCTCCATGGCCCCTGTTATCATATTGCTCCATGATCTCTTTCATCACAATGCTCCATGACCACTGTCATCACCATGCCTCATAACGGCTCTCATCTCAATGCTCCATGGCCCCTTTCATCACAATGCTCCATGAACCCTGTCATCACAATGTACCCTGCCCTTTTCATCACAAAGCTCCGTGGGCCCTGTCATCACAATGCTCCATGCCCTTGTCATCAAAATGCTCCAGAACACTTGTCATCATAATGCTCCATGCCAATGTCATCAAAATGCCCCATGACACTTGTCATCACAATGCTCCATGGCCTTTGTCATCACAATGTTCCATGGCCCCTGTCATCACAGTGCTCCATGATACCTTTCATCACAATTCTAGATGACCACTGTCATCACAACGCCCCATGACAGAAGTCATCACAATTCACCATGGTCCTTGTCATCACAATGCTCCATGAACCGTGTCATCACAAGGTTCCAGGACACTTGTCATCACAATGATCCAAGATCACATTCATCACAGTGCTCCATGAAACCTGTCATCTCAATACTCCATAGCCTTTGAATTCACAATGCTCCATGGCCCCTCTAATCACAATTCTCCATGACGCCTTTCATCCCAATGCTCCAAGACCGCTGTCAACACAATGCCCCATGATGCCTGCCATCACAAATCTCCATGGCCTCTCTTACCAAAGAGCTCCATGATCCCTGTCAGCACAATGTTCCATGACAGTTTTCGTCAAAATACTCCATGTCCTATCTCATCACAGAGTTCTCTGCCCATATCATCACAATGTTCCTTGTCACCTTTAATCACAATACTCCATACCCTTTCACCACAATACTCCAGAAATCTTGTCATCGCAATGTTCCTTGACCGTGTCATCACATTTCTCCATGAAACTTGTCATCACAATTCTCCAGAATTCTTGTCATCACAATGTTCCATGGCCGTGTCATCACAATGCTCCATGGCCCTTGTCAGCACAATGCTCCAGAATTCTTCTCATCACAATGTTCCATGACCGTGTCATCACAATGCTCCATGGCCCTTGTCAGCACAATGCTCCAGAATTCTTCTCATCACAATGTTCCATGACCGTGTCATCACAATGTTCCATGGCCCTTGTCATCACAATGCTCCAGAATTCTTGTCATCACAATGTTCCATGACCGTGTCATCACAATGCTCCATGGCCCTTTTCATCACAATGCTCCAGAATTCTTCTCATCACAAGGTTACATGACCGTGTCAACAAAATGCTCCATGGCCACTGTCATTACAAGCTCCAGAATTCTTGTCATCACAATGTTCCATGGCCGTGTCATCACAATGCTCCATGGCCCTTGTCATCATAATTCTCCAGAATTCTTGTAATTACTATATTCCATGAACGTGTCATCACAATGCTCTATGGCGCTTGTCATCAGAATGCTACAGAATTCTTGTCATCACAATATTCCATGACCGTGTCATCACAATGCTCCATCGCCTTTGTCATCAGAATGCTCCAGAATACTTGTCATCACAATGTTCCATGACCGTGTCATCACAATGCTCCATGGCCCTTGTCAGCACAATGCTCCAGAATTCTTGTCATCACAATGTTCCATGACCGTGTCATCACAATGCTCCATGGCCCTTGTCATGACAATGCTCCAGAATTCTTCTCATCACAATGTTCCATGACCGTGTCATCACAATGCTCCATGGCCATTGTCATCACAGTGCTCCCGAATTCTTCTCATCACAATGTTCCATGACCGTGTCATCACAATGCCCCATGGCCCTTGTCATGACAATGCTCCAGAATTCTTCTCATAACAATGTTCCATGACCATGTCATCACAATGCTCCATGTCCATTGTCATCACAATGCTCCCGAATTCTTGTCATCACAATGTTCCATGGCCCTGTCATCACAATGCTCCATGGCCCTTGTCATCATAATGCTCCAGAATACTTGTCATCAAAATGTTCCATGACCGTGTCATCACAATGATCCATGGCCCTTGTCAGCACAATATTCCATGACACTTTTTGTCACAATACTCCATGACCACTGTCATCACAGAGTTTTCTGCCCATATCATCACAATGTTCCTTGTCACCTTTAATCACAATGCTCCATGCCCTTTCATCACAATGCTCCAGAGTTCTTCTCATCACAATGTTCCATGACCGTGTCATCACAATGCTCCATGGCCATTGTCATCACAAT
Organism: Balaenoptera acutorostrata; assembly: GCF_949987535.1. Taxonomy (NCBI): domain Eukaryota; kingdom Metazoa; phylum Chordata; class Mammalia; order Artiodactyla; family Balaenopteridae; genus Balaenoptera; species Balaenoptera acutorostrata. The sequence continues at coordinate 283,776 of NW_026646181.1, forward strand.
TCTCCAGAAATCTTGTCATCACAATGTTCCATGGCCTTGTCATCACAATGCTCCATGGCCCTTGTCTTCATAATGCTCCAGAATTATTGTCATCACAATATTCCATGACCGTATCATCACAATGCTCCATGGCACTTTTCAGCACAATACTCCAGAATTCTTCTCATCAAAATGTTCCATGACCGTATCATCACAATGCTACATGACCCTGGTCATCACAGTTCTCCATGACCTTTGTCATCGCAATGCTCTATGTCGCTTTTCATCACAATTCTCAATGACCACTTTAATCACTATGCTCGCTGACCATTTTCATCATATTTCTCTAGTGTCATTACAATACCCCATGGCCACTTTCTTCACAATGCTCCATGATGCCTGTCATCACAATGCTCCGTGGCTTTTGTTATCACAATGCTCCAGGACCAGTTTCATCACAATTCTCCATCCCCTTTGTCATCATGGTGCACAATGAAACCTTTCATTAAAATGCTCCATGACACTAGTCATCACAATACTCCATGGCCTTTATCGTCACAATGCTCCCATGCACTTTTCATCACGATGTTCCATGAATACTTTCATCACATTGCTCCATGACCATTGTCATCACAATAGTCCATACCCTTGTCAACACAATGCTGCATAATCCCTGTCATCACAATTCTCCATGACTGCTGTCATCACAATAATCCAGGACAATTTTCATCACAGTGCTTCATGCCCCCAGTCATCAGAGTGCTCCATGACACCTTTCATCACAATTCCTAGATGATCAATGTCACACAATGCCCCATGACACTTGTCATCACAATTCGCTATGACCCTTGTCATCACAATACTCGATGAACCGTGTCATCACAGTGTTCCAGGACACATGTCATCACAATGATCCATATCTACTTCCATCACAATGCTCCAATACCCCTGTCATCACAATGCTCCATGGCCCCTGTTATCATATTGCTCCATGATCTCTTTCATCACAATGCTCCATGACCACTGTCATCACCATGCCTCATAACGGCTCTCATCTCAATGCTCCATGGCCCCTTTCATCACAATGCTCCATGAACCCTGTCATCACAATGTACCCTGCCCTTTTCATCACAAAGCTCCGTGGGCCCTGACATCACAATGCTCCATGCCCTTGTCATCAAAATGCTCCAGAACACTTGTCATCATAATGCTCCATGCCAATGTCATCAAAATGCCCCATGACACTTGTCATCACAATGCTCCATGGCCTTTGTCATCACAATGTTCCATGGCCCCTGTTATCACAGTGCTCCATGATACCTTTCATCGCAAATCTAGATGACCACTGTCATCACAATGCCCCATGACATATGTCATCACAATATGCCATGGTCCTTGTCATCACAATGCTCCAGAATTCTTGTCATCACAATGTTCCATGACCGTGTCATCACAATGCTCCATGGCCCGTGTCAGCACAATGCTCCAGAATTCTTGTCATCACAATGTTCCATGACCGTGTCATCACAATGCTCCATGGCCCTTGTCAGCACAATGTTCCATGACACTTTTTGTCCCAATATTCCATGACCACTGTCATCACAGAGTTCTCTGCCCATATCATCACAATGTTCCTTGTCACCTTTAATCACAATACTCCATACCCTTTCACCACAATACTCCAGAAATCTTGTCATCGCAATGTTCCTTGACCGTGTCATCACATTTCTCCATGAAACTTGTCATCACAATTCTCCAGAATTCTTGTCATCACAATGTTCCATGGCCGTGTCATCACAATGCTCCATGGCCCTTGTCAGCACAATGCTCCAGAATTCTTCTCATCACAATGTTCCATGACCGTGTCATCACAATGCTCCATGGCCCTTGTCAGCACAATGCTCCAGAATTCTTCTCATCACAATGTTCCATGACCGTGTCATCACAATGTTCCATGGCCCTTGTCATCACAATGCTCCAGAATTCTTGTCATCACAATGTTCCATGACCGTGTCATCACAATGCTCCATGGCCCTTTTCATCACAATGCTCCAGAATTCTTCTCATCACAAGGTTACATGACCGTGTCAACAAAATGCTCCATGGCCACTGTCATTACAAGCTCCAGAATTCTTGTCATCACAATGTTCCATGGCCGTGTCATCACAATGCTCCATGGCCCTTGTCATCATAATTCTCCAGAATTCTTGTAATTACTATATTCCATGAACGTGTCATCACAATGCTCTATGGCGCTTGTCATCAGAATGCTACAGAATTCTTGTCATCACAATATTCCATGACCGTGTCATCACAATGCTCCATCGCCTTTGTCATCAGAATGCTCCAGAATACTTGTCATCACAATGTTCCATGACCGTGTCATCACAATGCTCCATGGCCCTTGTCATGACAATGCTCCAGAATTCTTCTCATCACAATGTTCCATGACCGTGTCATCACAATGCTCCATGGCCATTGTCATCACAGTGCTCCCGAATTCTTCTCATCACAATGTTCCATGACCGTGTCATCACAATGCCCCATGGCCCTTGTCATGACAATGCTCCAGAATTCTTCTCATAACAATGTTCCATGACCATGTCATCACAATGCTCCATGTCCATTGTCATCACAATGCTCCCGAATTCTTGTCATCACAATGTTCCATGGCCCTGTCATCACAATGCTCCCTGGCCCTTGTCATCATAATGCTCCAGAATACTTGTCATCAAAATGTTCCATGACCGTGTCATCACAATGATCCATGGCCCTTGTCAGCACAATATTCCATGACACTTTTTCTCACAATACTCCATGACCACTGTCATCACAGAGTTTTCTGGCCATATCATCACAATGTTCCTTGTCACCTTTAATCACAATGCTCCATGCCCTTTCATCACAATGCTCCAGAGTTCTTCTCATCACAATGTTCCATGACCGTGTCATCACAATGCTCCATGGCCATTGTCATCACAATTCTCCAGAAATCTTGTCATCGCAATGTTCCATGGCCCTGTCATCACAATGCTCCATGGCCCTTGTCTTCATAATGCTCCAGAATTATTGTCATCACAATATTCCATGACCGTATCATCACAATGCTCCATGGCACTTTTCAGCACAATACTCCAGAATTCTTCTCATCAAAATGTTCCATGACCGTATCATCACAATGCTACATGACCCTGGTCATCACAGTTCTCCATGACCTTTGTCATCGCAATTCTCTATGTCGCTTTTCATCACAATTCTCAATGACCACTTTAATCACTATGCTCGCTGACCATTTTCATCATATTTCTCTAGTGTCATTACAATACCCCATGGCCCCTTTCTTCACAATGCTCCATGATGCCTGTCATCACAATGCTCCGTGGCTTTTGTTATCACAATGCTCCAGGACCAGTTTCATCACAATTCTCCATCCCCTTTCTCATCATGGTGCACAATGAAACCTTTCATTAAAATGCTCCATGACACTAGTCATCACAATACTCCATGGCCTTTATCGTCACAATGCTCCCATGCACTTTTCATCACGATGTTCCATGAATACTTTCATCATATTGCTCCATGACCATTGTCATCACAATAGTCCATACCCTTGTCAACACAATGCTGCATAATCCCTGTCATCACAATTCTCCATGACTGCTGTCATCACAATAATCCAGGACAATTTTCATCACAGTGCTTCATGCCCCCAGTCATCAGAGTGCTCCATGACACCTTTCATCACAATTCCTAGATGATCAATGTCACACAATGCCCCATGACACTTGTCATCACAATTCGCTATGACCCTTGTCATCACAATACTCGATGAACCGTGTCATCACAGTGTTCCAGGACACATGTCATCACAATGATCCATATCTACTTCCATCACAATGCTCCAATACCCCTGTCATCACAATGCTCCATGGCCCCTGTTATCATATTGCTCCATGATCTCTTTCATCACAATGCTCCATGACCACTGTCATCACCATGCCTCATAACGGCTCTCATCTCAATGCTCCATGGCCCCTTTCATCACAATGCTCCATGAACCCTGTCATCACAATGTACCCTGCCCTTTTCATCACAAAGCTCCGTGGGCCCTGTCATCACAATGCTCCATGCCCTTGTCATCAAAATGCTCCAGAACACTTGTCATCATAATGCTCCATGCCAATGTCATCAAAATGCCCCATGACACTTGTCATCACAATGCTCCATGGCCTTTGTCATCACAATGTTCCATGGCCCCTGTCATCACAGTGCTCCATGATACCTTTCATCACAATTCTAGATGACCACTGTCATCACAACGCCCCATGACAGAAGTCATCACAATTCACCATGGTCCTTGTCATCACAATGCTCCATGAACCGTGTCATCACAAGGTTCCAGGACACTTGTCATCACAATGATCCAAGATCACATTCATCACAGTGCTCCATGAAACCTGTCATCTCAATACTCCATAGCCTTTGAATTCACAATGCTCCATGGCCCCTCTAATCACAATTCTCCATGACGCCTTTCATCCCAATGCTCCAAGACCGCTGTCAACACAATGCCCCATGATGCCTGCCATCACAAATCTCCATGGCCTCTCTTACCAAAGAGCTCCATGATCCCTGTCAGCACAATGTTCCATGACAGTTTTCGTCAAAATACTCCATGTCCTATCTCATCACAGAGTTCTCTGCCCATATCATCACAATGTTCCTTGTCACCTTTAATCACAATACTCCATACCCTTTCACCACAATACTCCAGAAATCTTGTCATCGCAATGTTCCTTGACCGTGTCATCACATTTCTCCATGAAACTTGTCATCACAATTCTCCAGAATTCTTGTCATCACAATGTTCCATGGCCGTGTCATCACAATGCTCCATGGCCCTTGTCAGCACAATGCTCCAGAATTCTTCTCATCACAATGTTCCATGACCGTGTCATCACAATGCTCCATGGCCCTTGTCAGCACAATGCTCCAGAATTCTTCTCATCACAATGTTCCATGACCGTGTCATCACAATGTTCCATGGCCCTTGTCATCACAATGCTCCAGAATTCTTGTCATCACAATGTTCCATGACCGTGTCATCACAATGCTCCATGGCCCTTTTCATCACAATGCTCCAGAATTCTTCTCATCACAAGGTTACATGACCGTGTCAACAAAATGCTCCATGGCCACTGTCATTACAAGCTCCAGAATTCTTGTCATCACAATGTTCCATGGCCGTGTCATCACAATGCTCCATGGCCCTTGTCATCATAATTCTCCAGAATTCTTGTAATTACTATATTCCATGAACGTGTCATCACAATGCTCTATGGCGCTTGTCATCAGAATGCTACAGAATTCTTGTCATCACAATATTCCATGACCGTGTCATCACAATGCTCCATCGCCTTTGTCATCAGAATGCTCCAGAATACTTGTCATCACAATGTTCCATGACCGTGTCATCACAATGCTCCATGGCCCTTGTCAGCACAATGCTCCAGAATTCTTGTCATCACAATGTTCCATGACCGTGTCATCACAATGCTCCATGGCCCTTGTCATGACAATGCTCCAGAATTCTTCTCATCACAATGTTCCATGACCGTGTCATCACAATGCTCCATGGCCATTGTCATCACAGTGCTCCCGAATTCTTCTCATCACAATGTTCCATGACCGTGTCATCACAATGCCCCATGGCCCTTGTCATGACAATGCTCCAGAATTCTTCTCATAACAATGTTCCATGACCATGTCATCACAATGCTCCATGTCCATTGTCATCACAATGCTCCCGAATTCTTGTCATCACAATGTTCCATGGCCCTGTCATCACAATGCTCCATGGCCCTTGTCATCATAATGCTCCAGAATACTTGTCATCAAAATGTTCCATGACCGTGTCATCACAATGATCCATGGCCCTTGTCAGCACAATATTCCATGACACTTTTTGTCACAATACTCCATGACCACTGTCATCACAGAGTTTTCTGCCCATATCATCACAATGTTCCTTGTCACCTTTAATCACAATGCTCCATGCCCTTTCATCACAATGCTCCAGAGTTCTTCTCATCACAATGTTCCATGACCGTGTCATCACAATGCTCCATGGCCATTGTCATCACAATTCTCCAGAAATCTTGTCATCACAATGTTCCATGGCCTTGTCATCACAATGCTCCATGGCCCTTGTCTTCATAATGCTCCAGAATTATTGTCATCACAATATTCCATGACCGTATCATCACAATGCTCCATGGCACTTTTCAGCACAATACTCCAGAATTCTTCTCATCAAAATGTTCCATGACCGTATCATCACAATGCTACATGACCCTGGTCATCACAGTTCTCCATGACCTTTGTCATCGCAATGCTCTATGTCGCTTTTCATCACAATTCTCAATGACCACTTTAATCACTATGCTCGCTGACCATTTTCATCATATTTCTCTAGTGTCATTACAATACCCCATGGCCACTTTCTTCACAATGCTCCATGATGCCTGTCATCACAATGCTCCGTGGCTTTTGTTATCACAATGCTCCAGGACCAGTTTCATCACAATTCTCCATCCCCTTTGTCATCATGGTGCACAATGAAACCTTTCATTAAAATGCTCCATGACACTAGTCATCACAATACTCCATGGCCTTTATCGTCACAATGCTCCCATGCACTTTTCATCACGATGTTCCATGAATACTTTCATCACATTGCTCCATGACCATTGTCATCACAATAGTCCATACCCTTGTCAACACAATGCTGCATAATCCCTGTCATCACAATTCTCCATGACTGCTGTCATCACAATAATCCAGGACAATTTTCATCACAGTGCTTCATGCCCCCAGTCATCAGAGTGCTCCATGACACCTTTCATCACAATTCCTAGATGATCAATGTCACACAATGCCCCATGACACTTGTCATCACAATTCGCTATGACCCTTGTCATCACAATACTCGATGAACCGTGTCATCACAGTGTTCCAGGACACATGTCATCACAATGATCCATATCTACTTCCATCACAATGCTCCAATACCCCTGTCATCACAATGCTCCATGGCCCCTGTTATCATATTGCTCCATGATCTCTTTCATCACAATGCTCCATGACCACTGTCATCACCATGCCTCATAACGGCTCTCATCTCAATGCTCCATGGCCCCTTTCATCACAATGCTCCATGAACCCTGTCATCACAATGTACCCTGCCCTTTTCATCACAAAGCTCCGTGGGCCCTGACATCACAATGCTCCATGCCCTTGTCATCAAAATGCTCCAGAACACTTGTCATCATAATGCTCCATGCCAATGTCATCAAAATGCCCCATGACACTTGTCATCACAATGCTCCATGGCCTTTGTCATCACAATGTTCCATGGCCCCTGTTATCACAGTGCTCCATGATACCTTTCATCGCAAATCTAGATGACCACTGTCATCACAATGCCCCATGACATATGTCATCACAATATGCCATGGTCCTTGTCATCACAATGCTCCAGAATTCTTGTCATCACAATGTTCCATGACCGTGTCATCACAATGCTCCATGGCCCGTGTCAGCACAATGCTCCAGAATTCTTGTCATCACAATGTTCCATGACCGTGTCATCACAATGCTCCATGGCCCTTGTCAGCACAATGTTCCATGACACTTTTTGTCCCAATATTCCATGACCACTGTCATCACAGAGTTCTCTGCCCATATCATCACAATGTTCCTTGTCACCTTTAATCACAATACTCCATACCCTTTCACCACAATACTCCAGAAATCTTGTCATCGCAATGTTCCTTGACCGTGTCATCACATTTCTCCATGAAACTTGTCATCACAATTCTCCAGAATTCTTGTCATCACAATGTTCCATGGCCGTGTCATCACAATGCTCCATGGCCCTTGTCAGCACAATGCTCCAGAATTCTTCTCATCACAATGTTCCATGACCGTGTCATCACAATGCTCCATGGCCCTTGTCAGCACAATGCTCCAGAATTCTTCTCATCACAATGTTCCATGACCGTGTCATCACAATGTTCCATGGCCCTTGTCATCACAATGCTCCAGAATTCTTGTCATCACAATGTTCCATGACCGTGTCATCACAATGCTCCATGGCCCTTTTCATCACAATGCTCCAGAATTCTTCTCATCACAAGGTTACATGACCGTGTCAACAAAATGCTCCATGGCCACTGTCATTACAAGCTCCAGAATTCTTGTCATCACAATGTTCCATGGCCGTGTCATCACAATGCTCCATGGCCCTTGTCATCATAATTCTCCAGAATTCTTGTAATTACTATATTCCATGAACGTGTCATCACAATGCTCTATGGCGCTTGTCATCAGAATGCTACAGAATTCTTGTCATCACAATATTCCATGACCGTGTCATCACAATGCTCCATCGCCTTTGTCATCAGAATGCTCCAGAATACTTGTCATCACAATGTTCCATGACCGTGTCATCACAATGCTCCATGGCCCTTGTCAGCACAATGCTCCAGAATTCTTGTCATCACAATGTTCCATGACCGTGTCATCACAATGCTCCATGGCCCTTGTCATCACAATGCTCCAGAATTCTTCTCATCACAATGTTCCATGACCGTGTCATCACAATGCTCCATGGCCATTGTCATCACAGTGCTCCCGAATTCTTCTCATCACAATGTTCCATGACCGTGTCATCACAATGCCCCATGGCCCTTGTCATGACAATGCTCCAGAATTCTTCTCATAACAATGTTCCATGACCATGTCATCACAATGCTCCATGTCCATTGTCATCACAATGCTCCCGAATTCTTGTCATCACAATGTTCCATGGCCCTGTCATCACAATGCTCCATGGCCCTTGTCATCATAATGCTCCAGAATACTTGTCATCAAAATGTTCCATGACCGTGTCATCACAATGATCCATGGCCCTTGTCAGCACAATATTCCATGACACTTTTTCTCACAATACTCCATGACCACTGTCATCACAGAGTTTTCTGCCCATATCATCACAATGTTCCTTGTCACCTTTAATCACAATGCTCCATGCCCTTTCATCACAATGCTCCAGAGTTCTTCTCATCACAATGTTCCATGACCGTGTCATCACAATGCTCCATGGCCATTGTCATCACAATTCTCCAGAAATCTTGTCATCGCAATGTTCCATGGCCCTGTCATCACAATGCTCCATGGCCCTTGTCTTCATAATGCTCCAGAATTATTGTCATCACAATATTCCATGACCGTATCATCACAATGCTCCATGGCACTTTTCAGCACAATACTCCAGAATTCTTCTCATCAAAATGTTCCATGACCGTATCATCACAATGCTACATGACCCTGGTCATCACAGTTCTCCATGACCTTTGTCATCGCAATTCTCTATGTCGCTTTTCATCACAATTCTCAATGACCACTTTAATCACTATGCTCGCTGACCATTTTCATCATATTTCTCTAGTGTCATTACAATACCCCATGGCCCCTTTCTTCACAATGCTCCATGATGCCTGTCATCACAATGCTCCGTGGCTTTTGTTATCACAATGCTCCAGGACCAGTTTCATCACAATTCTCCATCCCCTTTCTCATCATGGTGCACAATGAAACCTTTCATTAAAATGCTCCATGACACTAGTCATCACAATACTCCATGGCCTTTATCGTCACAATGCTCCCATGCACTTTTCATCACGATGTTCCATGAATACTTTCATCATATTGCTCCATGACCATTGTCATCACAATAGTCCATACCCTTGTCAACACAATGCTGCATAATCCCTGTCATCACAATTCTCCATGACTGCTGTCATCACAATAATCCAGGACAATTTTCATCACAGTGCTTCATGCCCCCAGTCATCAGAGTGCTCCATGACACCTTTCATCACAATTCCTAGATGATCAATGTCACACAATGCCCCATGACACTTGTCATCACAATTCGCTATGACCCTTGTCATCACAATACTCGATGAACCGTGTCATCACAGTGTTCCAGGACACATGTCATCACAATGATCCATATCTACTTCCATCACAATGCTCCAATACCCCTGTCCTCACAATGCTCCATGGCCCCTGTTATCATATTGCTCCATGATCTCTTTCATCACAATGCTCCATGACCACTGTCATCACCATGCCTCATAACGGCTCTCATCTCAATGCTCCATGGCCCCTTTCATCACAATGCTCCATGAACCCTGTCATCACAATGTACCCTGCCCTTTTCATCACAAAGCTCCGTGGGCCCTGTCATCACAATGCTCCATGCCCTTGTCATCAAAATGCTCCAGAACACTTGTCATCATAATGCTCCATGCCAATGTCATCAAAATGCCCCATGACACTTGTCATCACAATGCTCCATGGCCTTTGTCATCACAATGTTCCATGGCCCCTGTCATCACAGTGCTCCATGATACCTTTCATCACAATTCTAGATGACCACTGTCATCACAACGCCCCATGACAGAAGTCATCACAATTCACCATGGTCCTTGTCATCACAATGCTCCATGAACCGTGTCATCACAAGGTTCCAGGACACTTGTCATCACAATGATCCAAGATCACATTCATCACAGTGCTCCATGAAACCTGTCATCTCAATACTCCATAGCCTTTGAATTCACAATGCTCCATGGCCCCTCTAATCACAATTCTCCATGACGCCTTTCATCCCAATGCTCCAAGACCGCTGTCAACACAATGCCCCATGATGCCTGCCATCACAAATCTCCATGGCCTCTCTTACCAAAGAGCTCCATGATCCCTGTCAGCACAATGTTCCATGACAGTTTTCGTCAAAATACTCCATGTCCTATCTCATCACAGAGTTCTCTGCCCATATCATCACAATGTTCCTTGTCACCTTTAATCACAATACTCCATACCCTTTCACCACAATACTCCAGAAATCTTGTCATCGCAATGTTCCTTGACCGTGTCATCACATTTCTCCATGAAACTTGTCATCACAATTCTCCAGAATTCTTGTCATCACAATGTTCCATGGCCGTGTCATCACAATGCTCCATGGCCCTTGTCAGCACAATGCTCCAGAATTCTTCTCATCACAATGTTCCATGACCGTGTCATCACAATGCTCCATGGCCCTTGTCAGCACAATGCTCCAGAATTCTTCTCATCACAATGTTCCATGACCGTGTCATCACAATGTTCCATGGCCCTTGTCATCACAATGCTCCAGAATTCTTGTCATCACAATGTTCCATGACCGTGTCATCACAATGCTCCATGGCCCTTTTCATCACAATGCTCCAGAATTCTTCTCATCACAAGGTTACATGACCGTGTCAACAAAATGCTCCATGGCCACTGTCATTACAAGCTCCAGAATTCTTGTCATCACAATGTTCCATGGCCGTGTCATCACAATGCTCCATGGCCCTTGTCATCATAATTCTCCAGAATTCTTGTAATTACTATATTCCATGAACGTGTCATCACAATGCTCTATGGCGCTTGTCATCAGAATGCTACAGAATTCTTGTCATCACAATATTCCATGACCGTGTCATCACAATGCTCCATCGCCTTTGTCATCAGAATGCTCCAGAATACTTGTCATCACAATGTTCCATGACCGTGTCATCACAATGCTCCATGGCCCTTGTCAGCACAATGCTCCAGAATTCTTGTCATCACAATGTTCCATGACCGTGTCATCACAATGCTCCATGGCCCTTGTCATGACAATGCTCCAGAATTCTTCTCATCACAATGTTCCATGACCGTGTCATCACAATGCTCCATGGCCATTGTCATCACAGTGCTCCCGAATTCTTCTCATCACAATGTTCCATGACCGTGTCATCACAATGCCCCATGGCCCTTGTCATGACAATGCTCCAGAATTCTTCTCATAACAATGTTCCATGACCATGTCATCACAATGCTCCATGTCCATTGTCATCACAATGCTCCCGAATTCTTGTCATCACAATGTTCCATGGCCCTGTCATCACAATGCTCCATGGCCCTTGTCATCATAATGCTCCAGAATACTTGTCATCAAAATGTTCCATGACCGTGTCATCACAATGATCCATGGCCCTTGTCAGCACAATATTCCATGACACTTTTTCTCACAATACTCCATGACCACTGTCATCACAGAGTTTTCTGGCCATATCATCACAATGTTCCTTGTCACCTTTAATCACAATGCTCCATGCCCTTTCATCACAATGCTCCAGAGTTCTTCTCATCACAATGTTCCATGACCGTGTCATCACAATGCTCCATGGCCATTGTCATCACAATTCTCCAGAAATCTTGTCATCGCAATGTTCCATGGCCCTGTCATCACAATGCTCCATGGCCCTTGTCTTCATAATGCTCCAGAATTATTGTCATCACAATATTCCATGACCGTATCATCACAATGCTCCATGGCACTTTTCAGCACAATACTCCAGAATTCTTCTCATCAAAATGTTCCATGACCGTATCATCACAATGCTACATGACCCTGGTCATCACAGTTCTCCATGACCTTTGTCATCGCAATTCTCTATGTCGCTTTTCATCACAATTCTCAATGACCACTTTAATCACTATGCTCGCTGACCATTTTCATCATATTTCTCTAGTGTCATTACAATACCCCATGGCCCCTTTCTTCACAATGCTCCATGATGCCTGTCATCACAATGCTCCGTGGCTTTTGTTATCACAATGCTCCAGGACCAGTTTCATCACAATTCTCCATCCCCTTTCTCATCATGGTGCACAATGAAACCTTTCATTAAAATGCTCCATGACACTAGTCATCACAATACTCCATGGCCTTTATCGTCACAATGCTCCCATGCACTTTTCATCACGATGTTCCATGAATACTTTCATCATATTGCTCCATGACCATTGTCATCACAATAGTCCATACCCTTGTCAACACAATGCTGCATAATCCCTGTCATCACAATTCTCCATGACTGCTGTCATCACAATAATCCAGGACAATTTTCATCACAGTGCTTCATGCCCCCAGTCATCAGAGTGCTCCATGACACCTTTCATCACAATTCCTAGATGATCAATGTCACACAATGCCCCATGACACTTGTCATCACAATTCGCTATGACCCTTGTCATCACAATACTCGATGAACCGTGTCATCACAGTGTTCCAGGACACATGTCATCACAATGATCCATATCTACTTCCATCACAATGCTCCAATACCCCTGTCATCACAATGCTCCATGGCCCCTGTTATCATATTGCTCCATGATCTCTTTCATCACAATGCTCCATGACCACTGTCATCACCATGCCTCATAACGGCTCTCATCTCAATGCTCCATGGCCCCTTTCATCACAATGCTCCATGAACCCTGTCATCACAATGTACCCTGCCCTTTTCATCACAAAGCTCCGTGGGCCCTGTCATCACAATGCTCCATGCCCTTGTCATCAAAATGCTCCAGAACACTTGTCATCATAATGCTCCATGCCAATGTCATCAAAATGCCCCATGACACTTGTCATCACAATGCTCCATGGCCTTTGTCATCACAATGTTCCATGGCCCCTGTCATCACAGTGCTCCATGATACCTTTCATCACAATTCTAGATGACCACTGTCATCACAACGCCCCATGACAGAAGTCATCACAATTCACCATGGTCCTTGTCATCACAATGCTCCATGAACCGTGTCATCACAAGGTTCCAGGACACTTGTCATCACAATGATCCAAGATCACATTCATCACAGTGCTCCATGAAACCTGTCATCTCAATACTCCATAGCCTTTGAATTCACAATGCTCCATGGCCCCTCTAATCACAATTCTCCATGACGCCTTTCATCCCAATGCTCCAAGACCGCTGTCAACACAATGCCCCATGATGCCTGCCATCACAAATCTCCATGGCCTCTCTTACCAAAGAGCTCCATGATCCCTGTCAGCACAATGTTCCATGACAGTTTTCGTCAAAATACTCCATGTCCTATCTCATCACAGAGTTCTCTGCCCATATCATCACAATGTTCCTTGTCACCTTTAATCACAATACTCCATACCCTTTCACCACAATACTCCAGAAATCTTGTCATCGCAATGTTCCTTGACCGTGTCATCACATTTCTCCATGAAACTTGTCATCACAATTCTCCAGAATTCTTGTCATCACAATGTTCCATGGCCGTGTCATCACAATGCTCCATGGCCCTTGTCAGCACAATGCTCCAGAATTCTTCTCATCACAATGTTCCATGACCGTGTCATCACAATGCTCCATGGCCCTTGTCAGCACAATGCTCCAGAATTCTTCTCATCACAATGTTCCATGACCGTGTCATCACAATGTTCCATGGCCCTTGTCATCACAATGCTCCAGAATTCTTGTCATCACAATGTTCCATGACCGTGTCATCACAATGCTCCATGGCCCTTTTCATCACAATGCTCCAGAATTCTTCTCATCACAAGGTTACATGACCGTGTCAACAAAATGCTCCATGGCCACTGTCATTACAAGCTCCAGAATTCTTGTCATCACAATGTTCCATGGCCGTGTCATCACAATGCTCCATGGCCCTTGTCATCATAATTCTCCAGAATTCTTGTAATTACTATATTCCATGAACGTGTCATCACAATGCTCTATGGCGCTTGTCATCAGAATGCTACAGAATTCTTGTCATCACAATATTCCATGACCGTGTCATCACAATGCTCCATCGCCTTTGTCATCAGAATGCTCCAGAATACTTGTCATCACAATGTTCCATGACCGTGTCATCACAATGCTCCATGGCCCTTGTCAGCACAATGCTCCAGAATTCTTGTCATCACAATGTTCCATGACCGTGTCATCACAATGCTCCATGGCCCTTGTCATGACAATGCTCCAGAATTCTTCTCATCACAATGTTCCATGACCGTGTCATCACAATGCTCCATGGCCATTGTCATCACAGTGCTCCCGAATTCTTCTCATCACAATGTTCCATGACCGTGTCATCACAATGCCCCATGGCCCTTGTCATGACAATGCTCCAGAATTCTTCTCATAACAATGTTCCATGACCATGTCATCACAATGCTCCATGTCCATTGTCATCACAATGCTCCCGAATTCTTGTCATCACAATGTTCCATGGCCCTGTCATCACAATGCTCCATGGCCCTTGTCATCATAATGCTCCAGAATACTTGTCATCAAAATGTTCCATGACCGTGTCATCACAATGATCCATGGCCCTTGTCAGCACAATATTCCATGACACTTTTTGTCACAATACTCCATGACCACTGTCATCACAGAGTTTTCTGCCCATATCATCACAATGTTCCTTGTCACCTTTAATCACAATGCTCCATGCCCTTTCATCACAATGCTCCAGAGTTCTTCTCATCACAATGTTCCATGACCGTGTCATCACAATGCTCCATGGCCATTGTCATCACAATTCTCCAGAAATCTTGTCATCGCAATGTTCCATGGCCTTGTCATCACAATGCTCCATGGCCCTTGTCTTCATAATGCTCCAGAATTATTGTCATCACAATATTCCATGACCGTATCATCACAATGCTCCATGGCACTTTTCAGCACAATACTCCAGAATTCTTCTCATCAAAATGTTCCATGACCGTATCATCACAATGCTACATGACCCTGGTCATCACAGTTCTCCATGACCTTTGTCATCGCAATGCTCTATGTCGCTTTTCATCACAATTCTCAATGACCACTTTAATCACTATGCTCGCTGACCATTTTCATCATATTTCTCTAGTGTCATTACAATACCCCATGGCCACTTTCTTCACAATGCTCCATGATGCCTGTCATCACAATGCTCCGTGGCTTTTGTTATCACAATGCTCCAGGACCAGTTTCATCACAATTCTCCATCCCCTTTGTCATCATGGTGCACAATGAAACCTTTCATTAAAATGCTCCATGACACTAGTCATCACAATACTCCATGGCCTTTATCGTCACAATGCTCCCATGCACTTTTCATCACGATGTTCCATGAATACTTTCATCACATTGCTCCATGACCATTGTCATCACAATAGTCCATACCCTTGTCAACACAATGCTGCATAATCCCTGTCATCACAATTCTCCATGACTGCTGTCATCACAATAATCCAGGACAATTTTCATCACAGTGCTTCATGCCCCCAGTCATCAGA